>NC_057798.1:322522523-322600209 GCF_018294505.1 Triticum aestivum
ATTTCTGTGAGTATGACAGGGTGGCCCCACCTGTCATCCTCCTTAGCCCCTGTGTTTTTTTATGATTTGTTTTATTTCTGTTCCCAGAGAATATTCCAATTCTGGCATGTGGAATCTGTCCTTTTTGGGCAAGTCCAATTCTGGACGTTTCCAATTTTGGAATATGCCATTTCTATCATTTACCATATAGGGCAGGTCTTATCTTAATGCATTTGTGATGATTTTTCTACAGAAACCCTAACATATTATATATGTTTCTAGGGTAGAAAAATCCCACCAATCCATTGGTGGCATTAGTTTCTGCATTTGAGCAAGTTCATAATCATGCCATCTCACTTCTTATTGTTGTTTTGTCTCTTATGTGCTTGTTCATGCAATATGCTAGTTGTTTGTTTTGCACATGAGTAGCTTCATTGTCATGCCTACTTCATGCTAGTACTTGTTCCATGCCATGACATGCCTGGTAATGAGTTGATCAAGCCTGTAGAGATGCCATGATGAATCAGTTTTTGCTATGTCTAGTAATTCCACTAAGTCTGTAGAACTGTTATCTCTTGCCATATTGCCATGCTATTTTAGTCATGCTCTAGTGGTTTCTAGGTTGAGCTCAGTGTTCATGTTTTGTAGGGCATCTCCTGTACATCACTGTTATGCATCTCGTTCATATGTTTGGGTGCTATAGCTTATTCATACTTTGCATCCAAGTGGCCATGTTGCCGTTTGCATCATATCTTGTCTTGCTTGTCTTTTGCAAACCGTGCATCCGAATCCGGTGATCTCTATAACAATTCCAACCGAAATCATCTCATCTTTCCAGTGCCATACTTGGTTTGCCAAGTTGATGCCTTGTTCATCATCTTTCCTTCCGAAGCACGCATACGCTTTGCATATCACCTCTCGCGTATCATGACATGTTTTGCATCATGATGCCTGTGCATTGCACCGTGATTTATTGTGGTTCCTTGCTTGTGTTCTTGTTTTGGGTAGAGCCGGGAGACGAGTACGTGAACGAGGAACCTGTTGAGTACGCTAACGAGGATCCAGCCTTCGACAACTCTGAGAACCTTGCAGGCAAGATGACCATACCTTCGAAATCATTTCTATCTTTGCTTGCTAGTATTCGCTCTTTCGCTATGTTAGCCCTGCCTGCCTATGTTTACCATGCCTACCTATTGCCATGTCAACCCTCTAACCAACCTGTCCTAGCAACCATTGATTGGCTATGTCACCGCTTTTGCTCAGCCCCTCTTATAGCATTGTTAGCTGCAGGTGAAGATGAAGGTTGTTCCAGGTCGGAACGTGGTTACTTTGGGATATCACAATATCTCCTGTTTAAATTAATGCACTTTATATACTTGGTAAAGGGTGGAAGGCCTGGCCTTATGCCCGGTGACTTGTTCCACTCTTACCGCCCTAGTTCCGTGATACCGGTGTTATGTTCCTTGAGTTTGCGTTCCTTACACGGTTGGGTGATTTATGGGACCCCCTTAACAGTTCGCTTTGAATAAAACTCCTCCAGCAAGGCCCAACCTTGGTTTTACCATTTGCCACCTAAGCCCTTTCCCTTGGGTTTTCGCGAGCCCAAGGGTCATCTTTATTACCCCCCGGGCCAGTGCTCCTCTGAGTGTTGGTCCAAACTAGAGCCACTTGCAGCGCCACCTCGGGGAAACTTGAGGACTCGTTCTAGTTGTACGTAGTGTTCATCCGGTGTGCCCTGAGAACGAGATATGTGCAGCTCCTATCGGGATTTGTCGGCGCATCGGGCGGCTTTGCTGGACTTGTTTTACCATTGTCGAAATGTTTTGCGAACCGGGATTCCGAGACTGATCGGGTCTTCCCGGGAGAAGGTCTATTCCTTCGTTGACCGTGAGAGCTTGTGATGGGCTGAGTTGGGACACCCCTGCAGGGTATATAATCTTTCGAAAGCCGTGCCCGCGGTTATGAGGCAGATGGGAATTTGTTAATGTCCGGTTGTAGATAACTTGACACTTGACCTCTTTAAAATGCATCAACCGTGTGTGTAGCCATGATGGTCTCTTCTCGGCGGAGTGCGGGAAGTGAACACGGTTTGTGTTATGCTTGACGTAAGTAGTTTCAGGATCACTTCTTGATCACTTCTAGTTTCTCGACCGATGCGTTGCTTCTCTTCTCGCTCTCACTTGCGTATGTTAGCCACCATATACGCTTAGTGCTTGCTGCAGCTCCACCATATTACCCCTTACCTACCTATGAGCTTAAATAGTCTTGATCTCGCGGGTGTGAGATTGCTGAGTCCTCGTGACTCACAGATTCTACCAAAACAGATGCAGGTGCCGAGGATACTGGCGCAGATGGCGCAACTGAGCTGAAGTGGGAATTTGACGAGGCCCTTGGTCATTACTATGTATCGTTTCCAGATGATCAGTAGAGGTGCCCAGTTGGGGCGATCGGGGATCTAGCATTTGGGGTTGTCTTCTTTTCATTTGAACTTGACTGTAGCCGGTCTATGAGTGTATTTGAATGATGTATGATCTTAATTATGTATTGTGTGAAGTGACGATTGTAAGCCAACTCTCTTTATCCCATTCTTGTTCATTACATGGGATTGTGTGAAGATGACCCTTCTTGCGACAAAACCACCATGCGGTTATGCCTCTAAGTCATGCTCCGACACGTGGGAGATATAGCCGCATCGTGGGTGTTACAGATGCGCTGAGCAATAGCTAGCTCAGAAGCAATAGCGCCATTGAAGGAGACGCTGAGGCCAATGGGAAGTTGCAAATCATCAAAGCTGAGATTTGGTGTGTCAAACCACTCATCAATGAAGTTATGGATGATTGCCACGTCAAATAGAGGCAAATTATTGAAGATCTCTGCTTCTTCCTTGCTCTTGATCAGTTGCTCAAGAGCATCATCTGCAAGATCGTCATCGCTGGACAGATCAATGTGCTCTTCATGCAGAATGGTAGCAGGAGTCAATGTCTGATCAGTATTCTTGACGATTTTCTTTTTCTTCTCCGTCTTCTTGGAGATGCGTGAAAGATCTTCAGACTGCACACTGTCTTCAGGAGGTGCACTGGCTAGTGGCTTCACACGTGAAGCTTCTGGAGGTGCAGCTGATTATGAAGCCTTAGTTTTCTTTGGCTTCTGCGGCCTTGGAGGAGGAGCTGGGGCTTCATCAGTATTAGCATCATTATCAGAATGATCTACTCTGGCACCCTGGACCAAGATGTATGTGATGAGGCCATCGGGGTTTGAAAAGGGGCCGATGACATTGGGTTCTGCATCACGTGAGCCGTCAGCACGGGGAGCAGAGGGACCAGGGTTAAAGTCTAATCCCAATGACTTCTTGTTTTCCTTGGCCGATGCCTTTGAGTGCTGGAAGTTGCGCTTGAAAATATTATCGTCACGACACCAGAGCAGTGATGATGGGTCGGCATTTTCAGGCTGAGGTCCACGGACCATACAAGGATAGAAATCCTGTGCAACAGCTTTAGCTCTGTTCTTGGGTGGAAGGCCTCGATAGAGAATATCACCCCAAGGACTTTTGATAGCATTCTTCTCAGTATATTCCTGGGTCACGAACTTGTACTTGAACCATTGTTCAGCCCAATATCGTCGAATCCATTGGATTCGGGTCTTGCGCTGATTATAATCCTCTTCAGGATCCGTTTTGTAAATTTCTGCGAGGTCATTAGGCAGATCTTTTGATGTTCCCCCTCGATGTTGTCTGCCACCCTTCCTTACTGATTTCTCTACAGCCATGAACTTTAAACTAAATGGCTTCAATACGTTCAAAGGCTTCAAGGGCTTTCGCTTGCTGGTCAAACAGGAACTAGCTTCAGGAGAGTTAATGTGTTGCTGTAGGAATTCTGCAAACGAATGCAGACTATGAGAACCAAGGGATTGTCCCACGGACATGTACCTGTGACAGCATTAGAGATGCGAGGGAAGGGGAAGAGGTCATATGCATTCTCAGAAGATTCGAAGATAAATCAGTTTGAAGACATTGACCTCATGATGCGAAGACATTCACTTATATGTTGAGAGTTGGTTCTAGATTTGTACGAATCCGTGAATAAGTACAAGTGAGGAATCTAACTAGATATGAAGCTTAAGTGAATATACTAGGCAGTATGAGATGGAGACAGAATAGATCTAACATTGCATAGGCAGAAACCAATTTTGGTAAATAGGATGAATCATTGAGGATCAAAAAGATGGTAAAAATAGAGTTATATTTACCACACGAAGAACTGGTAGATGGGATGAATAGGAGACGAGCAGTTCAATCCACCGTTCCCTAACTTGGCAACGGAGGACACCTACAGCGGCAGCGGAGAGGACGATGTCCGCGGCCGGCGTGAGGACGGCGTCGGAGAAGTCGCGGCAGCTAAGCGCTTCGTCGCCGGCATCGTCGCGAGCTAGCGGTGGCGCTAGGGTTTTGACGAGGTGGAGAGGTGGAAGAAGGTTTTCTTGACCGCAGGGGACACGTATTTATAAGAAGGTGTGTGGCATAGCGCAATTACGCAGGTGCCCCTGCCTGTTCACATCTAAGGGACACGTGGCAAGCATGCAACATACTCAGAGTTGTCCCACGTTCCCACGCCCGCCAAGTTTGTCGGATGGTTGTTCCGGCTTCTCCGGATTTCAACAATAATGATGAATCATTTAAAAAGACTTGATGTTTGTCTCTGTGTCTTCTGCTGACAAGGATGCAGAGAAGACATTCGACAGTTTCAATAGAATGCATATGATTTGGACAGATAGATTTTGAGATAGTAAGCATAGAGAGATTAGGGTCCGATCACATTCACTTAGTTCAAAAGATTCAACAAGGAAGACATAGCTATAAGTGAATGCTGTAGAGGACAGAATACTAGTATATATATATATATATATATATATATATATATATATATATATATATATATATATGAGAAAGCAATCAAATCGACATAGTGAAGTAAATCATGAAGATAAGTTGAAAGTTGAAGACAAACCAAATGCAAAGATATTGCAACAATAATGCCAAGAGTGAAACACTTCAAACCAAGAAATTTGGTGGTGGCATTACCCACCGTATAGGAAGTATTAGACCCAGACACGGCGCACAATTATCGTGGCGCTCCGAAGTCAAATTCCACGTTAATGTATTCACACTCAGAATGTAAGTCTTCATTGATTGAAGATATACTTTACTTTGTGTGTTGCACATCTAAGTCATCAACATGCCTAAGTGTTAGGATGTGTGCCTGATCACAGGACATTTGAGGATTCCAAGATATTTAGCTCACACCGTAACTTGCAAAACCTTTTCTCATCCAAGGGCTTTGTGAAGATATCTGTCAGTTGCTCTTCAGTGTTGACATGAATGATGTCAATATCTTTATTCATGACATGATCTCTGAGAAAGTGATGACGAATTTCAATGTGCTTTGTCTTCGAGTGCCGGACTGGATTATTGGCAATCTTGATAGCGCTTTCGTTGTCGCAGAAGAGAGGTACTTGTTTCAGATTGATGCCATAGTCCTTGAGAGTTTGCTTCATCCACAGAAGCTGAGCGCAGCAAGATCCAGCAGCAATGTATTCAGATTCAGCAGTTGAGCGTGATACACAGTTTTGCTTCTTTGAAGACCAACAGACAAGTGATCATCCCAGAAAGTGACATGTGCCTGATGTAGACTTGCGATCAACCTTGTCTCCAGCATAATCAGCATCCGAGAATCCAACCAGATCATATCTTGAGCCCTTTGGATACCATAATCTGAGTGTTGGGGTGTAAGCCAAATATCTAAGAATTTGCTTCATAGCTAAGTGATGTGATTCCTTCGGTGCCGCTTGGAATCGAGCACACATGCAAACACTAAGCATAATATCTGGCCTAGATGCACATAGGTAAAGTAAGGAACCAATCATGGAGCGGTATACCTTTTGATCAAACTCTTTACCATTGTCGTTGGGACCAAGATGGTGTTTGGCTGGCATTGGCGTCGTGTAACCTTTGCAATCTTGCATTCCAAACTTCTTCAGACAGTCTTTGAGATATTTTTCTCGAGATATGAAGATGGCATTCCTTTGCTGACGAATTTGAAGACCAAGGAAGAACTTCAGCTCACCCATCATGGACATCTGATATTGCTCTTACATCATGTATCCAAACTCATCACTATACTTCTGGTTGGTGCAGCCGAAGATAATGTCATCCACATATATTTGGCACACAAACAGTTCACCATCATATGTCTTCGTGAAGTGTGTGGGATCGAGGGATCCAGGTTTGAAGCCTTTGCTCTTCAGGAAGTCTTTGATCGTATTATACCAGGCGCGAGGAGCTTGTTTGAGGCCATACAGTGCTTTGTTTAACTTGTACACCATATCAGGATGTTTTGGATCTTCAAAGCCAGGTGGTTGAGCAATGTACACTTCTTCTTCAGTTTTGCCGTTGAGGAATGCACTCTTCACATCCATTTGATATAGTAAGATGTTATGGTCGTTTGCATAGGCTAGCAGTATGTGAATAGCTTCAAGCCTAGCCACAGGAGCAAATGTTTCATCGAAGTCAATTCCTTCAACTTGAGTGTATCCTTGAGCCACAAGACGTGCTTTGTTTCTGACGACTTGACCATGCTCATCTTCCTTGTTTCGATATATCCATTTTGTGCCAATAATGTTATGCTTGCGAGGGTCAGGGCGCTTGACAAGTTCCCAAACATTATTCAGCTTGAACTGTTGAAGTTCTTCTTGCATGGCTTGAATCCATTCAGGTTCCATAAAGGCTTCAGCAACTTTCTTGGGTTCTGATATTGACACAAATGAGAAATGCCCACAGAAATTTGCTAACTGTGTTGCTCTTGAGCGAGTAAGTGAACCAGGCGCATTGATGCTATCAATTATCTTCTCAATTTGTACTTCATTGGCAACACGAGGATGAACTGGACGAAGACCTTGCTCTTGCTGATCATTGTCATCATTGGGACGATTCTCTTAGGTCTGAGCATTGTCTTCAGGTTGGTTTGGTGCAGAAATGATAAGTTCCTCTTCAGGTTGTGCTTCAGAGGGCATGATTTCACCTGTTCCCATCAGCTTGATTGATTCGCTGGACGGAGCTTCATCAAGTGTACTTGGCAGGAGCTCTCTTTGTGAACCATTGGTTTTATCAAATCGCACGTCCATAGTTTCAACGATTTTGTAGTGATAGAGGTTGAAGACTCTATAAGAGTGCGAGTCCTTTCCATAACCGAGCATGAAGCCTTCATGAGCTTTAGGTGCAAATTTTGACTTGTGATGGGGATCCTTGATCCAGCACCTAGCACCAAAGACTCTGAAGTAGCTGACATTTGGCTTCTTGCCAGTAAGGAGCTCATAGGATGTTTTGCTCAGAAGCTTGTGGATGTAAACACGGTTGATGATGTGACATGCTATATCAATAGCTTCAGGCCAGAACTTTCTTGGTGTCTTGTACTCGTCGAGCATTGTTCGACCATCTCAATGAGGGTTCTGTTCTTGCGCTCTACAATGCCATTTTGTTGAGGTGTGTATGGAGCAGAAAACTCATGAGTGATTCCCATTGTATCCATATAAAGATCAAGCCTGGTGTTATTGAATTCAGTGCCGTTATCACTTCTGATATGCTTGATCTTGACGCCATAATTGTTCATGGCTCGATTAGCGAAGCGTCTGAAGACATCTTGTACTTCAGTCTTGTAGAGAATTATGTGCACCCATGTATATCTTGAGTAGTCATCAACAATGACGAAGCCATAGAGATAAGCTGTTGTTGTGATGGTAGAGTAGTGAGTAGGGCCAAATAAGTCCATGTGTAACAGCTCGAAGGGTTGAGATGTCGTCATGATTGTCTTCGAGGGGTGCTTTTCCCTAGTCATCTTTCCAGCTTCGCAGGCACCACACAAATGATCTTTCTTGAACTTGACACCCTTGATGCCTATGACATGCTTCTTCTTGACGAGTGTGTGTAAGTTCCTCATGCCAGCATGCCCCAGCCTCCGATGCCAGAGCTAGCATTCTAAAGCTTTTGCAAGAAGACATATGGCAAGCTGTGGACCTGCTGAGAAATCTACCATGTATAGATCATCCTTCCGATACCCTTCAAAGACTAGAGACTTGTCGGATTCCATTAGTACAAGGCAACGATATTTTCTGAATAGCACAATCATGTTCAAGTCACAAAGCATTGAGACATACATTAAGTTGAACCCAAGGGATTCAACAAGCATCACTTTATCCATGTGTTGATCCTTTGAGATTGCAACTCTACCTAGACCCAATACCTTGCTTTTACTAGTGTCAGCAAATGTGATGTGACTCTTGTCGCATGGACGTAAGGTTGAGTCCATGAGAAGACTTCGATCACCAGTCATATGATTAGTGCATCCGCTGTCCATAATCCATTCTGAAGCATGAGGTGTCATACCCTATAGTGCAGTTAGGAGGATAGGCTTCACAAGGTATGTTGTGAAGCATAAGCATTTGACGCACACAAGGATTATCACAGCTTAGATCAAGGTTAGAACACACAGTATGACAGGTAAGCGATTCATATGTGAAATACATAGTAAGTCATTTTATCATGCGTCCCTTAATGTGTTTTAGGTCCCCAGCAATAGTATCGGACGCCTTTGATTGCTGGCTGGAGACCACATTCTGCAAAAGAGAGTTAATTCTTCTTCACCACCCACATCTTCAGGGGTGGCTTAGAAGCAATGAGTCTAAGTGCAGCATCTAAGAATTTCGGCTTTGAAGCCCTAGCAAATAGCCTTGCAGGAGATGAATGATACTCATATGAATAAGCAGAAAAGTTCTTAGTCCTATGAACATAGTGGTTTGAAGACACACGCTCATATTCATAAGTTTGAGTATGATTTCCCTGCAAAACATTGGCGTTAGGGTGACTCAGGTGAGTCCTGTATCTGTATGAAGCCATTGGACCATATGACGCCTTAGATCTGGGGTTTGTCTCCCTGGTGGTGTCATGATCACGTTCACAGGAAGATTCTCAAGACAGTTTTTGGGAACCCAGATCTTCTTCATAGGTGGTCCATTCCTGCAGTTAGTACCAATATACCTGGCAAACACTTCACCATTCTGATTTTTCAACAGTTTATAGTTTGCATCAAAGGATTCATCAATGATAATAGGATTAGCACAGGTAAAGCCAGATAAAGTGGATGGATCCATTGAAGGTTCCTTTGCAGCAACCCATGTGGTTTTGGGGTACTGCTCAGGCTTCCAGTAGGAACCATCAGCATTCATTTTCCTCTCGAACCCAACACCCTCTTTCCTAGGGTTTCGGTTTAGAATCTGCTTTTTGAGGACATCGCAAAGTGTCTGATGTCCTTTCAGACTTTTATACATCCCTGTTTCAAGCAATGTCTTCAACCTAGCATTTTCATCAGCAATAGTAGTGGTATCCTCAATAGAGGGGTTAGCTACCACATTAGTAGTTGAAGACAAAGCAACAGTAACAGCAGTGGAACATTCAGCAACAGAGGTAGCGTTATCACGTTCAATGCATTTAAGACATGGTGGTTCAAATCCATCCTGTGTAAGGCTGGTTTGTTGAGCTAGTAATGAATCGCGCTCCTTCTGAAGATCTCCATAGTCTACTCTTATCTTTTCAAGATCTTGCTTTCTTTGAAGACATTCAAAAGAAAGCTTCTCGTGATCAGACAAGAGAGCATTATGTTGATCTTGAAGGGCGTCAAACTTGGAATGAAGTCTCTGAAGACTCTCAGCCAATGCTTTTGACTGATCCATTTCTTCACCCAACATATCATCGCTCTTACTAAGCATGTTTTGAACCTTTTCCAAGGCTCTTTGTTGTTTAGTTGCAAGGGAAGCAAGTTTGACATAGCTGGGGCCAAATTCATCACCTGATTCATCATCACTAGTTTCAGAGAGGTAGCATTCAGTTACCTTAGCACCCCCTGCCATGAGGCATGGTGAAGATGAAGACGATTCAGATGGAAAGGTCGTCTCTTTAAGAGACTCCTTGTAGTCATCAAGCCAAGGATCATGACGATTAAGATGACCTTCATAAACCTCAGAAAGCCGGTCCCAGATTAGCTTTGCATGATTGAGATGCATGACGTTCCTGAACTGATTTTGGGACAGACAGGAGCAGATGACATCCTTCGCTGTGAGGTTCAGTAGAGTGTACTTGCGAATGTCATCGACCTCTGCCATCTTGCATAGATCGGTAAGACCAATCTCAGTGAGGGTCCATAGTTCTCTATCCGTAGCCATGAGTCACTTCTTCATCATGGCTTTCCACCAAGGATACTCATGACCGTCAAAGGTGGGGCAAGATACATTCCTCAATCCTGCAGTCGACATAGCTAAACTCCAGGTGGTTAAACCGAATCACACAGAACAAGGAGTACCTTGCTCTAATACCAATTGAAAGTGCTAGTTATCGACTAGAGGGGGGTGAATAGGCGATTTTTATCAAAGTCTTCAAAACGTGGAAGTTTCGAAGACGACCAATAGAAATTACCTCCTCTCTCTTGGATTTGGCATAATTATTGTTACTACTAGAGGAAGAATATTGGATTCAATTAGTAGTACTAGAGGAAGAATTATTGTTACTACTAGAGAACTACTAGAGGGGGGTGAATATTGGATTTGGCATAATTATTGTTACTACTAGAGGAAGAATCTTTCTTGTTCTTGTTACTTGACTTGACTTGAGGCATGTAAGTGGATAAGAGTAAACGCTTGGCAATGTAAGAAGAACTTTTCTTACGGAGGTCATCATTGATTGCTTTTAAGAACTCATGCTCTTGCTCAAGATTGAGCTTTTCAAAGCGTAACTTCTCATGAGCCCTTAAAAGTTCTCGATGATCTTCCAAGATAGTTTCATGAGATAACTTAAGAGTGTTTAGTTCTTTAGTTAGAAGCTCAATCTTCTCCTTATCATTGTCATTCGTTTTATCTTGATTAGCATGATTAATTGACGTTTCATCATAGTATTCATCACTAGAGTTGTCAATAAGTAAATCATCATCACCTAGCAAGTCATCTTCATCACTATTGAAATCAACATACTCGGGATGTGGTACCTTTGGACCTTTGGCCATGAAGCATCTTTCAATTCCTTCATTTGGTGAGTCAAATATGTCATAGGAGTTGGTTGACACAAGTGCTAGACCGGCAACACCTTCATCTTGAGTATCTTCGGAGTCGGAGTGATAGCTTCTCTCGGAGTGATGGTCGGAGTCGGAGCCGGATACCCATTCACCAACATGAGCTTGATGTCTTCGTTTTGTGTAGCTCCTTGATGACTTGTCCTTCCTTTCCGAATCCTTGCTTCTCCGTGAGGGTCTTCATTCATAACGATCATCTCTACTCCTCCTCTCTCTTGGTGGTAATTCTTCTCTTTTGCTTCTTCTTTTTGGAGAATATTCTCTTCTTTTGTAGGGTGCCGTACACTCATTGGAGTAGTGTTCGGGTCCCCCACAATTGTAGCAATTGCGCTCTCGACTAGAAGATCTTTTGTCATTGTATGACCTTGACTTGGAGCTTCTTTCTTTGCTTCTACTCTTGTAGAATTTGTTGAAGTTCTTCACCATTAAGCTCAATTCTTCATTGAAGGTTTGTTTCTCACATGATGATGTGGGGGCTTCACATGAGGCTTTGTAGGCACCACTTGACTTGTTGTGAAGTTCCTCCTTATCCTTGAGTGACATCTCATGAGCAACAATTCTTCCAATGACTTTCGTTGGCTTGAGATCTTTGTAGTTTGGCATCATTTGGATCAATGTGCACACGGTATCATACTTTCCATCTAATGCTCTTAGGATCTTCTTGATGATGAATCTGTCGGTCATCTCTTCACTCCCTAAGCTGGCAATCTCATTTGTGATAAGAGCAAGCCTAGAGTACATTTCAGCGACACCTTCACCATCCTTCATCTTGAACTTGTCAAGCTGACTTTGGAGCACATCCAGCTTGGATTCCTTGATGGAGTCAGTACCTTCATGCATATCAATCAAAGTATCCCAAATTTCCTTTGCATTCTCAAGACGGCTGATTTTGTTGAATTCTTCGGGGCACAATCCATTGAAGATGATATCACAAGCTTGAGCGTTGTATTGCAGCATCTTCAATTCTTCCGCATTAGCTTCATGGTTCGGCTCTCTCCCATCAAAGAATTCACCTTGTAAGCCAATACAAATAATAGCCCAAACGGCGGGTTATGTCTGAGAATATGCATTTTCATCTTATGTTTCCAACTAGCAAAATTAGTGCCATCAAAGTAAGGACCTCTATGGTGATAATTTCCCTCGCTAGACGCCATACTCTCCTAGGTTCTGAAACCAAGGCTATGACCACCAAAGCTATGTGAATCAAAGAAAATGGAGACCAAGGCTCTGATACCACCTGTAGGACCATGAAGTATGTCTAGAGGGGGGGGGGTGATTAGACTACTTGACCAATTAAAAACTTAACCTTTTCCCAATTTTAGAGTTTGGCAGATTTTAGCAATCTTTGGACAAGTCAAGCAATCATCAGACAAATCAAGCAAGCATGCAAAGAGTATATAGGCAGCGGAAATTAAAGCATGCAACATGCAAGAAAGTAAAGGGAAGGGTTTGGAGGATTCAAACGCAATTGGAGACACAGATGTTTTTGTCGTGGTTCCGATAGGTGGTGCTATCATACATCCACGTTGATGGAGACTTCAACCCACGAAGGGTAACGGTTGCGCGAGTCCACGGAGGGCTCCACCCACGAAGGGTCCACGAAGAAGCAACCTTGTCTATCACACCATGGCCGTCGCCCACGATGGACTTGCCTCACTAACGGTAGATCTTCACGAAATAGGCGAACTCCTTGCCCTTACAAACTCCTTGGCTCAACTCCACAATCTTGTCGGAGGCTTCCAAGTGACACCTAGCCAATCTAGGAGACACCACTCTCCAAGAAGTAACAAATGGTGCGTTGACGATGAACTCCTTGGTCTTGTGCTTCAAATGATAGTCTCCCCAACACTCAACTCTCTCTCATAGGATTTGGATCTGGTGGAAAGAAGATTTGAGTGGAAAGCAACTTGGGAAGGCTAGAGATCAAGATTCATATGGTAAGAATGGAATATCTTGGCCTCAACACATGAGTAGGTGGTTCTCTCTCAGAAATGGTAAGTTGGAAGTGTAGGTTTGTTCTGATGGCTCTCTCCACGAAAGAAGAGGAGGTGGAGGGGTATATATAGCCTCCACACAAAATCTAACTGTTACACACAATTTACCAAACTCGGTGGGACCGAATCAACAAACTCGGTCAAACCGACTTAGTAAACCTAGTGACCGTTAGGGTTTTCGATGGGACCGACATGCAACTCGGTAGGACCGATATGGTTAGGGTTAGGGCATAACTAATCTCGGTGAGACCGATTACACAAACTCGGTGAGACCAATTTTGGTAATTAGCTAACCAGAGAGTTGGTCAGGTAAACTCGGTGGGACCGATTTGCTCTTTTCGGTGAGACCAAAATGTTACAAAAGGGAAACAGAGAGTTTACATTGCAATCTCGGTGGGACCGATCGCTCACTTTGGTTAGACCGAAGTGTTATGAAGGGAAACAGAGAGACTACAATCCCATCTCGGTGAGACCGAGATCCCTATTGGTGAGACCGATTTGCCTAGGGTTTGTGGCAGTGGCTATCACATATGAACTCGGTGGCGCCCGATAGAAAGAATCGGTGTGACCAATTTTGGCTTTAGGATTAGGTCATATGAGGATGTGAGAAAGTAGTTGAGGGTATTTGGAGCATATCACTAAGCACTTGAAGCAAGAGGCTCATTAAGCAACACCTCATCCCTCCTTGATAGTATTGGCTTTTCATATAGACTCAATGTGATCTTGGATCACTAAAATGTAAAATGAAGAGTCTTGAGCTTTTGAGCTTGAGCCAATCCTTTGTCCTTGATATTTTGAGGGGTCCACTTTCATCATCCATGCCATGCCATTCGTTGAGCTTTCCTGAAATAATAGTCTTGGAATAGCATTAGCTCAATGAGCTATATGTTGTTATGAATTACCAAAACCACCTAGGAATAGTTGCACTTTCAATGGCAACCTTTATTATGCAATTTGTCGCTTTTATTCTTTGTCATCCTAGTTCGTACAACGCTCAATTTTATCTTACACTAAATGATCGTACACTTTTAGAAGCAAATTTCATTGCCTTATTGCACCCATGACAACTTACTTTAAGGAAGGATCTTGCTCAAGGGAATTAACCCTCACCGAGTGTCATCCCTCCGCTCCTCCTCCTCCTAGCCGCTCCTCCCACCAACCGCTCGCCATCGGTGGCCACTCCGGCCCCGACGTCCACCCTCTTGGCCCGCGGAGGCACTCCACCGCCCTCCCTCATGGCCTGCCCTCCCCCCACAGGTCTCGGGTGCTCGCGCCAACTCCACTAGCTCTGGTCCAGTCCCCCCTCGGCCTCTCCCTCACCTTCCCGTTCTTGCTGGGTTGCTTCACCGCCTTCGTATCGTCAGGCCCTCTGTGTCGGCGAGCTCACGTCTTCCGAGCTCACCCCAGAGGACGCTAATGCCCTGACGCCTTCCCCCTCCAGTCCCCAGACCCTGGCGCGCTCTGAGATCCACCAGGGGTCCACCGCGGCGCCGGCAGGCCACGCCTCCGAGGGCGTGGACGCTGGCTGGATTGTGGCCTCGGGGCGCTGCAGGCCGCGCCCCCGTCGCCAGCATCGCTCCTAATGCCCCCTGGGCTAGGCCGCGGCCGCGCGTCCCCGACCGCCGCCCCTACTTCCGGTGAATGCCCCTGCTACTTCAGCATGTAGCACGTCCGCGCGGAATGCCGACGGGATATCCGGTGCAAGTGTTGCTGTTTCTACAGGCGTGTCGCGCGCGACTGCGAGGCCCCTCGCTCCTCCTCCCCACGCTCCGTGCTAGCCCCCAAGCGCGTCTGCGCGTCGTCTGTGCGGCCCGCTTCCACGGCCTCCAGCGTGCGGGGTCCCAGCCTGCCCGCATCACCCAGGTCATCTGCCTCGCCTCCGCCCTCTGGCTCCCCTCCCTCGGCCTCCGGCGTTGCCGCTGTCTCTCCGCCGCCATCCTTCTCCACCGGTTCCGCGACTACCATGTCGGGGCACCCCTCCCTGCGCCCCCCGAGCGTGCTCTGATTACTGGACCACTCGCCCGAGATTGTCGCCGCTGAGGAGGCCCTGGAGCGCGCCCTGGTGGTGATCATGGCGGGCAACCGCGCTGGCGTCTGCCACGGCGATGTTGCCGCCGCGCTCTGCGACCGGTTCAGCCTCCCAGAGGACGCCTTCTCAATCCACCTTCGCCCCGATTGCGAGTTTCTGGTGCGTTTCCAGGACACGGTGGTGCGGGCTCGTGTCGTGGAGCGGCCAGTCCACACCCGGTGCTTCCAGCTGCTGTTCCATCCCTGGAGCCGTTCCGCTGATGTCGAGCCGCTCACCCTTCGTCAACGCGTCGACATCGAGATCCGTGGTATCCCGGAGCATGGCTGGCGTCGGGCGTCGGTGGAGCGGTTGCTCTCCTCGCGCCGGAAACCCGCGACGGCAGCGACATGGCGGTCTTCCGCCTCTCGGCCTGGACTCTGAACCCGGATGCTATCCCTCGTACCTCGGAGTTGTTCCTCCCCGAGCCTGATGCCGTCTGGCCGGATGCCGACCCAGACCGTGCCGAGAGATTCGCGCTCCATCTGCTCCGCTGGCCGGTCGACATCCATGTTCGTTGTTCGGTTGACTTCCGCCTTCCCCCCCCCCGCCGCCGCCGCCTCCCCCGACGGGCCCTGGCTTTAACGAGGAACCAACGAGCTCCCCTCCATGCCCTCCCGCTTGGCATGCCCGCCATAGCTTCCCCCCTCGCGCCTCAGGCAGACATGGCTCCACCGGTGCTGGTGCGGCCACCGGCGTTCATCGCTGTTGACATCCCACCCCCCCTACCGTGGTTGGCAGGGCATCCCGGGGCCCTACCCCACCGTTTCCCCCTACCACTCGGTGGGCCCCGTTTCCGACCACTTACGTCCTGCCAGGACTCTGGAAAAGCGTGGGAATCATGTTGTGGGTCCGGATAAAGTGGTCGCTGATCATGTGTTGTCCCCCCGGGATCCGATCCACGTTTAAACTCCCGCCAGCTGGCGATCTGCGGGAGCCCAACCCCGCCCTTGTCGCCCGTTGGCCCCTCCCGTCTTGCGTATTCCGAGGCGGGCCCGCCCAGGATGTCTACTTCGCGAAGTTTGGATGCTGGTGGCGTGTCTCCCACCAACCCGCCCTCACCTTCCCGCCCTCACGTGGACCCAGGTGATGATTCTGGAGCATGTAGCCCCGGCTCCCCTCCCTAGGAAGATCGCTTGTCCCCACCCTCGGGAGTGGTTGTTGACCTGGTCACGCTGGGCCACCTGTCCCCTCCATGCCCCACGCCTGCGGCCTCACCGTTGATTGGCCCAATCGTTTCGTCGCCTCCTGCAGTGCAGGATCCCAGGACGGTGGTCTGCTCCCCCACCCCGGATCCTCGGCCCACTCCCTCCCCTGCCGCTGGTGCGGGCCCCGCTGTTCATGCCACAGGCCCCGAGGCCATGCAACTGCCATCTCTATGTTCCCTGCTCAACAGCGTGATGCAGGAACCTGAGTTCGTCCTCCCGCAGCCCAGGCATGCCCCGCGGCATCGCCGGAACATGGTTCCGCCCAACTTCACGCCTCGGAAGAGTAGCCGGATCGCCAAGGCCGATTGCAGCCTCGATTCGGAGATGAAGGCCAAGAAAGTCCTGCTCCGCCGTCTTGGACTTCTGGAAGAAGAGGGGCAGGTCGATGATTCCATTCTGGCCAAGTATGCCCAGCTCTTCGCGCGGCCTCTGGCAGAGGACGTGGTGCAGGCTTTTGGGGATTATTACGGATGGCAGATCCCCCGCGGAGTCACGCAGCTCCTGGACCATGCACCGGTGTCGCCGGTCCTGATCTCATCTTAGGGGCCCCTCGCCCCCTAGCTCTCTCCACGCCCCCTCTCTATGGATTGTAACCTAAAGATTGTCTTCTGGAACATGCGCGGTTTGAACTCACGAGCTAGGCGCATGGAGGTTCGCTCTTTGATCTCTTCCGTGTCCCCTTCGATCGTCTATTTGAGTGAGACCAAGCTCGCGGTAGTTGACTCGTCCATCGTCACGGATACCCTCAGGCCACTCTTTGATCGTTTCTTATTCCTTCCCACGTCCGGGACACGCGGCGGAATTCTCATGGCCTAGCAAAGCTGTGACATCACTCTCTCTCGGCCGGATGTTGGTGCCTACCACGTCTCGGCCCTTGCCACGCCTCTCGTCGATGGTCAGCAACACTGGTGGATTACTGCTGTCTACGGACCGCGGGAGGATGACACTAAGGTGGCATTTCTCGTAGAACTGCAAGATTTTTGTGTCACCTACGCGTGCCCCTAGATTCTAAGAGGTGACTTCAACATGATCCTCTCCTCGGCCGACAAGAATAATGGGCGCCTTCACCATCGGGCTATGAGCCGCTTCCACCGCTTTGTCGCCGATCTCAAGCTGCATGATATCTACATGCACGGTCGCAGGTTCACTTGGTCCAATGAGCAGCAAGACCCTACCCTCGTCCGTAATGATCATGTGCTCTGCACACCGAGCTGGGAGGATTGCCAGCTGAATTGCCTCCTATGTTGCCCCGCTTCAGCCACCTCTGACCATGCACCGCTGCTTCTTGGCTGCTCATCGCGCTCGAGCAACCCCAAGAGATTCCACTTCGAGCGTTTCTGGATCAAGCTTCGGGGCTTCCATGACGTGGTTGCTGCCGCTTGGGGCCATGAGCCACCGGACCCCGACGCCTTCCGCCGCCTTTTCCAGCGTCTCAAGTTCACTACTCGCCGGCTCTAGAGCTGGAGCGGTCGCTGCATTGGGCACGTCTCCCTCCAGTTGATGGTCGCCCGCGAGCTCATTGCTCGCCTAGACGAGGCGCAGGATCAGCGCCGGCTCTCCCATCTCGAAGCTTGGCTTCGTAAAAACCTAAAGTTGAAGTATTTGGGGCTCGCATCTCTCGAGCGCTCCATCGCCCAGCAGCGCGTGCACCTAGCTTGGCTCCGCAACGGTGACATTAGCTCCACCTTCCTCAAGTTGCACACCTCCCATTGACATCAAAAGAACTGCATTCTCCAATTGTGCATTGGCAACGCTTTGGTCACGGACAAGGAGGGGATGGCTGAAGCATCCTTCAACCATTTCGCTAGCATCCTTGGCTCTGCGGACGTGCGGCAATCCACCTTGGTCCTTGAGGCTATCGATGATCACTCTTTTAATCTTTCTGAGCTTGAACTCCCTTTCTCCGAGGCTGAAATTTGGGAGGCGATCAAGAAGCTGCCCTTTGGGAAGGCGCCCGGCCCGGATGGCTTCACTTCAGAGTTTCTAGTCGCCTGCTGGGACATTGTGAAGCAGGACATCTGTGATGCCTTCGACAAGCTCTACCATCTCAATAGCATGGGGTTCCAGAAGCTCAATGAGGCGCTCGTCACCCTCATCCCAAAGAAACCGGACGCTTCCACGCTCGCGGACTACAGACCGATCAGCCTCATTCACCTTCTAGCCAAACTATTCGCCAAGGTTCTGTCCTTGCAGCTTGCCCCACGCCTTGGAGCTATGGTGTCATCCAACTAAAGTGTGTTCATTGCGGGACGAAGCATCCATGATAACTTCATCCTCGTCCAGCAAACTGCTCGTCAATTGCACAGCATGCGAGCCTCATGGGTGCTTCTCAAGCTCGACATCGCGCGCGCCTTTCACTTAGTTTCGTGGCCCTTCTTGCTCCAGCTCGTGCGGCATCTTGGCTTCGGCCCCTGGTGGCACGAGTGGATCTCCATCGTCCTGTCCATGGCTAAAACCCGCGTGCTCGTCAATGGCAACGCCGGCCCCCCTACCTACCATGAGAAAGGCCTTCGGCAGGGCGATCCCGTCTCCCCCATGTTATTCACTCTGGTGATTGACGCGCTCAACTCTCTGCTCCAGCATGCTATCAGGACTGGTGTGCTGCGCCGCCTCACTGACCGCCGGTTGGTCTCGAGCATCTCTCTCTACGCCGACGACGTGGTCATCTTCTGCCACCCGGGCCCTCACGAGCTTGAGGCTATCTGTGAGCTGCTTCGGGCTTTCGGGTCCGTGTCTGGGCTGCACACCAACTTCAGCAAGTGCTCCGCCATGCCAATCCAATGCACGGATGTGCAGTCCATGGTTATTGAGCAGGCCTTTTCTTGCCCGATCACGCACTTCCCCATCACATATCTTGGCATCCCCCTCTCGGTTCGGAAGATCTTGGCAGCCAAGATCATGCCACTCGTCGAGCGCATGGCCCGCAAATTGCCAACCTGGAGGGCCTCCCTCCTTTCTCGAGGGGAGTGGCTCGCTTTCATCCGGCACGTGCTCGGGGCCATGCCCACTCACATCTTCATGGCCATGGCCCTGCGCCCAACCATCCTCAAGAAACTCAACCGGATCAGGCGCGACTTCCTCTAGCATGGCAAGCGCGACGCCGTGGCAGGTGGCTGGCTGGTCAGCCGGCGCAAGGTCAGCCGGCCGCTCGGGTTTGAGTGACTCGGCATCCATGATCTGCAGTGCACGGGCGTGGCCCCCCGTGTTTGCTAGTTGTGGCTCAAAGCTACGGACGACTCCCATCCTTGGCGACACATCCACCTCCCGGCTGACGCCGAGGCCCAAGCCATCTTCAACGCCTCGATGAGTTGGATCATTGGGAATGGCACCTCTTGCCTATTCTGGACAGATTGCTAGGTTGCGGGTCAGTTGATCAGTGAGATCGCCCCGGCTGTGCTTGCTCTGGTATCGAAGCACCGGAGACGGGCGCGCTCCGTGTCCCAGGGCTTTCCCAACAGAGCTTGGATCCAGGACATCCAGCGTGCGATGGGGCCTGCGGTGCTGGTACAGTACGTCGAGCTTTGGCGCGTCCTCCGGCACATCACTCTTTCTTAGGACCCTGACACACTGTGCTGGCATTGGACTAATTCCGGTGTCTACTCCGTGAATTCTTACTACAAGGTCATGTTCTCTGGCTCCACCATCGCGCCGCACTGGAGGCTCACCTGGCGCACTCGGGCACCTCTCTGAATCTGAATCTTCGCTTGGCTCGCCGGACTAGATCGATGTTGGTCTGCTGCTCGCCTTGCGCGCCATGGCTTGCCTCATGATGCCAGTTGCATCCTCTATCACCAGGTGCTTGAAACCCTGGATCACCTCATTCTACACTGCCCGTTCTCCCGGGAGGTTTGGCATGAGATCTTCGCCTGGTTTCACGCTCCCGTCCCCCTTCCCCGCGATGCTGACAGTTTCCTGGACTGGTGGGCGTTCATCACATCCCAGGCATCCGCTGGTATGCGCAAGGGCCTAGCCTCCCTCACGCTCCTCACCGCCTGGTCTATTTGGCGCCACCGCAATGCTTGCATCTTCGACAACATGCGGCCCTTTGTCATGAACCTATTGCAGATGATCAAGGATGAAGCTAGATCCTAGGCTCTCGCTAGGGCCAGAGACATCACAAACTTTCTACCCCCGTGATGTAACTTAGCTATGGGCGGAGCACCCCTTTTGTTCTGCTCTCGTAGCTCCTCTCTGCGCCTGATGAGCGTATGCTGAGTTATTGCTACCCTTGTACCCTTGTACCCAACTCTATTTTATTTAAAAAAAATCAGGTCTAAGTATTTTATTAAAACAGCAAGTAAAACAAAACAAAATGACATTCCAAGAATAGCACACGTCATGTGAAGAACAAAAATACTTAGGCTCAATCGATACTAACCGATAATTGTTGAAGAAGAAAGGTGGGATGCCTACCGGGGCATCCCCAAGCTTAGATGCTTGAGACTTCTTGGAATATTAACTTGGGATGCCTTGGGCATCCCCAAGCTTGAGCTTTTGTGTCTCCTTAATTCCTCTCATATCACGGTTTTCCCTAAATCTCAAATACTCCATCCACACAAAACTCTAATCATTCTCTAATGTAGCAAATTACTAAAATTATTATTCAACATTGCATACTAAATGCCTCTGCATATTTAATAGTCCTATCCTCAAATAGAATCATTAAACAAGCAAACATATGCAAACAATGCAAACATAATAGCAATCTGCCAAAACAGTACAGTCTGTAAAGAATGCAAGATTCATCATACTTCCTTAACTCCAAAAATTATCAAAAAATATGACCACATGATCGATTTGTATATTAATCTTCTGCAAAAAGAATCAACTCAAAAGCACTCTTCTGTTAAAAAATGAGAGTGATTTTCATGAGCGCAAGAGTTTCTATTTTTCAGCAAGATCAAATCAACTATCACCCAACATGATCCCAAAGGCTTTACTTGGCACTTTATTGAAACAAAGACAATAAAACATGATTACTACAGTAGAATAATCATGTGAACATACAAAAATAGTAGGTAAAAGTGTTGGGTTGTCTCCCAACAAGCGCTTTTCTTTAATGCCTTTTAGCTAGACATGATGAGTTCAATGATGCTCGCATAAAAGATAAAGATTGAAACATAACAAGAGCACCATGAATCATAAGTTCCTCTCTCATAATAATTTTCAGTAGCATCATGAATAGATTCATACATATAACCATCACATAAAAGCATTCTTTTCATGATCCAAAAGCATAGATAATTTATTACTCTTTATGGCATACATGTCATCATAATAATCATCATAAGTAGCAACTTTGTTCTCATCATAGTCAATTGAAACCTCTCCCAAAATAGTGGATGTATCACTAAATAAAGTCATGACCTCTCCAAATCCACTTTCATCAATATTGTAATAAGATTCAAGACCCTCCAAAATAGTGGGACCACTACTACCTAGAGTTGACACTCTTCCAAACCCACTTTCATCATTGTAATCATCATAAATAGGAGGCATGCTATCATCAAAATAAATTTTCTTATCGAAAGTAGAAGGAATCAAAGGATCATACTCATTATGCAAAGCATACCCAAGCTTAGGACAAGCATTATTTTCAGCAAATAAATCTTCAAACATTTCATACTCATCAAACATAGCATCCCCAAGCTTGTGGTTTTGCATATCATCATAATTATTCTTATCAATAGCATGAATGGCACCAATAGTATAGCAAATATTATTATCATATTTCTTCCAAGCAAGTGCCAAAAAGATTTTTAATATCATAAGAGACATCATTGTCTTCCCAATGATAATCATCACATCAAGTAGTAGGCATCACAAAATAATACTCAATATCATCATCCTCCATCAACATATTTGATTCACTTTCATGAGGCACAATGGTGATAGGAGAAATATTACTTGGGAGAGTTACCTTGTTACCTCTACTTTTTCTTCTTCACCACCTCACATGTGGGTTTAATCATTTTTTCTGAGCATCTTGTTGAAGAGATTGATTGGATAGAAGCTCCTCCTCGTTACCTGATTCATCATAAACACTAGGAGGGTATTGGGAAATATTTTCCCTTTAATTAGTACTCTCTTCATGCTCTATTTGTTTTCTTGTCTTTAGATAGTTGCCAATATAAGGATTCTTAATGCAATTTACCGCACAAAACATATAAATTTCCTCTAGATCAAAATCAAGAATTCTATTTAGATTAAATTTTGGAACATCCTTAGTTATACGTTTCATTTCTTCATACCCCAAAAGGATACTAAGATCTTTATGATGCTCAAGGCTAATCAAGTTATCACAATTTTTGGACACAATTTTATCATGAAACAAATAGCATTGGAGCCTTAAATGACCATGTTCATTGCAAAGTTCACAAGGATGGCGAAAGATATTGAATCTTTCAGCACAATCATCTAGCCTCTCTTGCAACTTTTTCGTTTCTAAATATTTATGCTTCTTACAAAATCTATCTTCCCTTTTTGGTGTGTGTGTGCACTCCCAACTTACTCAGCAAAAATTGACATTCTTATAGGAGACATCAGTATCATGGCTAGTGCATTCATCATTAGCATTTTGGATATTCAAATAAATCATACTAGCAACATTGCAATCATGCTCATCATTCATGCCAATCATTTTATTAAATTCTTCTTCTATCAATTGAGCACAATTTTTGAACCATCATTTTCAAGAAAGATATTATAAAGATGATCAATAATATGATGCAACCTTAATTCCATTTTTGTAGTTTTCTTTTATAAACCAAACTAGTGATAAAACAAGAAACTAAAAGATTAAATTGCAAGATCTAAATATATACCTTCAAGCACTCACCTCCCCGACAACGGCGCTAGAAAAGAGCTTGATGTCTACTATGCAACTTTATTCTTGTAGACACGTGTTGGGCCTCCAAGCGCAGAGTTTTCTAGGACAGTAGCAATTTTCCCTCAAGTGGATGACCTAAGGTTTATCAATCCATGAGAGGTGTAGGATGAAGATGGTCTCTCTCAAACGACCCTGCAACCAAATACAAGAAATCTCTTGTGTCACCAACACACCCAATACAATGGCAAATTGTATAAGTGCACTAGTTCGGCGAAGAGATGGTGAAAAGTGTAATATGGATGGTAGAAATATATTTTTATAATCTGAATAAATAAAAACAGCAAGGTAGCAAATAGTAAATGGGCACAAAAACGTTGTTGCAATGCTTAAAAATGAGGCCTAGGGTCCGTACTTTCGCTAGTGCAACCTCTCAACAATGCTAACATAGTTGGATCATATGATTATCCCTCAAAGTGCAATAAAGAATCACTCCCGAATTCCTATTAGTGGAGAACAAAAGATAGGAATTGTTTGTAGGTCACGAAACCACCTCAAAGCTATTCTTTCCGTTCGATCTATTCAAGAGTTCGTACTAAAATAACACAAAGATATTTTTTTCTGTTCGATCTATCCTAGAGTTCGTACTAGAATAACACCAAAGCAAATTCATATTCATAATACTCAATCCACACAAAGAACTATAAAGAGACCCCAAAGTTTCCGTTGGAGAAAAATGTGCATCAACCCCTATGCATAGATTACCCCAATATCACCGCGAGAATCCGTGAGTTGAATGCCATAACACATATCAAGTGAATCAATAAGATACCTCATTCTCACCTCAAGTATTCATATTGCAAGACATATATCATGTGTTCTCGTCTCTTAATATTTAATCCGACAAGAAAAAACTTTGAAGGGTAAAGATTCAATTCATCATAACAAGAGTATAGAGGGGAGAAACATCATATGATCCGACTATATTAACAAAGCCCATGATATATATCACGAGAGAGAGAGAGATCAAACACATAGCTACTGGTACAAACCCTCAGCCCTGAGGGTGGACTACTCCCTCCTCATTGTAGTGGCCGCCGGGATGATGAAGATGGCCACCGGAGATGATTCCCCCCTCCGGTAGGGTGCCAGAACGGGGTCTAGATTAGTTTTCACGGATACATAGACCTTGCGGTGGCGGAACTTCTGATCTAGGTTAACCCCGAAGGGTTTCAGAATATTTGGGAATTTATAGTGCAAAGAAGGGGTACGGGAGGCCAACAAGGTGGGCACCACCCACCTCGGCGCGCCAGGGGGGCCCTGGGCGCCCTGGTGGGTTGTGCCCCCCTCGGGGCACCCCCTAGGTGCAGCTCAAGCCCATTGGGTTCCTTTTGGTCCAAAAAAAATCTCCGTAAAGTTTCGTTGTGTTTGGACTCCGTTTGATATTGATTTCCTACGATGTAAAAAACAAGCAAAAAACAGCAACTGACACTGGGCACTGGGTCAATAGGTTAGTCCCAAAAAATGATATAAAGTTGCTATACTATGATTTTAAAACACCCAAGAATGATAAAATAACAGCATGAATACTTCATAAATTATAGATACGTTGGAGATGTATCACTACATCAACTCTATTGCCCTTCCGATGAAGCGTGAGTAGTTTACCTCAGACCTACGGGTCCATAGCTAGTAGCCAGATGGCTTCTTCTCTCTCTCTCTCTCTCTCTCTCTCTGATTCTCAATACCAAGTTCTCCTTGATGTTCTTGGAGATCCATCAGATGTAATCTTCTTTTGCGGTGTGTTTGTCGAGATCCGATGAATTATTGATTTATGATCAGCTTATCTATGAATATTATTTGAATCTTCTCTGAATTCTTACATGCATGATTTGGTATCTTTGTATTTCTCTTTGAATTATCGGTTTGGTTTGGCCAACTAGATTGGTTTTTCTTGCAATGGGAGAGGTGCTTAGCTTTGGGTTCAATCTTGCATGATTTCACCCAGTGACAAAGCAGGGGTAATGAGACACGTATTGAATTATTGCCATCGAGGATAAAAAGATGGGGTTTTAATCATATTGCTTGAGTTTATTCCTCTACATCATGTCATCTTACTTAAGGTGTTACTCCGTTCTTTATGAACTTAATACTATGGATGCATGTTGGATAGCGGTCGATGTGTGGAGTGATAGTAGTAGATACAGGCAGGAGTCTATCTACTTGACACGGACGTGATGCCTATATTGCATAATCATTGACTTGGATATCGTCATAAATTTGCGCTTTTCTACTAATTGCTCGACAGTAATTTGTTCACCCACCATATTATTTGCCTTCATGAGAGAAGCCTCTAGTGAAACCTATGGCCCTGGGTCTATTTTCCATCATATTAGTTTCTGATCTACTATTTTGTAATCTTTTATTTTCAGATTTATAAACCAGAAAACTCAAAATATATTTTATCTTTTGTATAGTTTTATCTATCTCTATCAGATCTCACCTTTGCAAGTGACCCTGAAGGGATTGACAACCCCTTTATCACGTTGGGTGCAAGTGTTTGATTGTTTGTGTAGGTACATCTATTGGGGACTTGCACGTTTCTCCTACTGGATTGATACTGTCGGGGAAACTGATCCACGAACACCTATGGGGCCGGCGGACCGGGCCCCTTTCGGTTCGGCAGGGGGCGGAGGTCGCACGAAGAGCAGATCGAGGCGAAGCACACGAGCAGTTTACCCAGCTTCGGAGCTCTCCGGAGAGATAACACTCCTACTGCTGCTTGTTTGATTATCTGGTGTTCTTGCTCCAGAGAGAGAGCGTAGTGTTTCTCTGGGTTACGAAGGGGTCGAACCTCGCGAACCCCCTCTACGTTGCGCATGGGCCTCCTTTTATACGCTAAAGGGGTCACCGACAGGTGGCAACGCAGAGAAGGGTACAAATGTAAAAAGTGAGGTGGTTGGTACAGTTACTTGTACAGTGCACCCTACCTAACTCTGACGGCAGGGGACAAGGGCATTAAATACCCATCTGAGTCGCCCAAACAGTGCAGAAAAGGACCGTTAGGGGCGCCACTGTTCGCCACGATGGCGATCTTGTCAGCTTCGCATGCCACTGCGCACCGCTGGCTGCACAGCCTCCCGCCACGCGCGCCTGGAGAGGCCCGTAGAGCGACACGTTGGTGGATGCGCTGGAGCGTGGGCACCGAGTGGCCGCCTGCCGCGGCAAGCGCCTTGCCGCTGCTGTTATCTTGTCGGGTCCGGAAGCTTGTCGCTCACCGGGCCTCGAGGTACCTTGGTTGGTCTTCCCGGCAAACTCCTCTTGCCGGGGCCTTGTTGCCTTGCCGGAGCGTGTGGCGCGTCGCGGCAAGTTCCTTGGAGTGCCTTGGTTGGCCTTCCCGACAAGCTCCTCTTGCCGGGGCCTTGCCTCCTGAGCTTAAATACTTTGTTCTTGAATGGCTCCAAGGGAACCATGGAGGATCTTGGCGTTCTCCCGGCAAGCCTTGCCGTGGGGTGCTGCAACTGCCCGTGCACAAGTTCAGGGTACTAGGGTACCCCTATTCTAGTACACCGACAGATACCTTGGTTCTTAACTGAGGGAAATACTTATCTCTATTGTGTTGCATCACCCTGTCCACTTCAAGGGAAAACCAACGCAAGCTCAAGAAGTAGCATGTAGCCGTACAAGAGATCTGCAACAGGGAAGAAGACATAGCATCAACCTAGGCATGAACCAACAAGGAGGAGGCAGCAAGACTGTAACTCATATCCACCGCCAGCATTGGTGACTAACACGCCTCCAGCCCATCGGTCGCTGAATCCCCCATCGCCTGAGCCCCTTCGCGTCATCCGCTGAATCCCTCATCACCTGGGTATGTGCTCACATTGCCAAGCACGACCTTCTGTTGTTTCCCAGTAGACCCATTTGAATGGCATATCGATGATTTTGTGACCAACCACTCGCCCTCGCGATTCTTGATGTTGGATATTTGCGGCCACTGGACTCGAACTCTGGAGCCAATACAGTATTGACCGAACAAGACGGACAGAACATGAGGCTTGCCGCGAGAAGATCCTGAAGCAAAGAAAAGCAAGGAAGTTTGGATTTCATAGAGGATTCTGATTTCTAAACTGGATAAAGAAGGAGCGTTGGGATTTACCTTTGTTGATGTGAATCAATATGGTCTCCATCACCATGGTGGGCGCCGCTGTGGGCGGTGAAAGTAGAGGTGCGGATGAAGAGAAGGGGATCCAGCCATAACGCGACTCGTAAAATTAGTAGGTGTCGCCGTCCTCGCCCACCACCATGTGCATTCCTTGTTGGGGAACGCGGTAATTTCAAAAAAAATCCTACGATCATGCAAGATCTATCTAGGTGATGCATAGCGACGAGAAGGGAGAGTGTGTCCACGTACCCTCGTAGACCGAAAGCCTAAGCATTAAGTAACACGGTTGATGTAGTCGAACGTCTTTGCGATCCAACTGATCAAGTGCCGAATGCACAGAACCTCCGCGATCTGCACACATTCTGCTCGGTGACGTCCCTCGAACTCTAGATCCAGCTAAGGCCGAGGGAGAGTTCCGTCAGCATGATGGCATGGTGACGGTGATGATGAAGTTACCGGCGCAGGGCTTCGCCTAAGAACTATGGCGCTATGACCGAGGTGGAAAACTGTGGAGGGGGACACCGCACACGGCTAAAGATCAACTTGTGTGTCCTTAGGGTTCTCCCCTCCCCCGTATATAAAGGAGGGAGGGAGGAGGCGGCCACCCTAGGGGGCGCGCCAAGCATAGGGAGTCCTACTAGGACTCCCAAGTCCTAGTAGGATTCCCTTTCCTATTCGGAGTAGGCGAGAAGGAAAGAGAGGGACAGGGAGAAGGAAAGGGGGGATGCGCCCCCACCCCTTGTCCAATTCGGTTTGGGAAGGGGGGAGGCACGCGCCACCTCTTGGCCCTTCTCCCCTCTCTCCACTAAAGCCCAATAAGGCCCATTACTTCTCCCGGTGAATTCCCGTAACTCCCCGGTACTCCAAAAAATACTCGAATCACTCGAAGCCTTTCCGATGTCCAAATATAGCCTTCCAATATATCGATCTTTACTTATCAACCATTTCGAGACTCCTCGTCATGTCCGTGATCTCATCCGGGACTCCGAATAACCTTCGGTACATCAAATCACATAAACTCATAATACCAATCGTCATCGGACGTTAAGCGTGCGGATCCTATGGGTTCGAGAACTATGTAGACATGATCGAGACACATCTCCGGTCAATAACCAATAGTGGAACTTGGATGCTCATATTGGTTCCTACATATTCTACGAAGATCTTTATCGGTCGAACCGCATAACAACATACGTTGTTCCCTTTGTCATCGGTATGTTACTTGCCCGAGATTCGATCGTCGGTATCATCATACCTAGTTCAATCTCGTTACTGGCAAATCTCTTTACTCATTCTGTAATGCATCATCCCTCAACTAACTCATTAGTCACCTTGCTTGCAAGGCTTATAGTGATGTGCATTACCGAGAGGGCCCAGAGATACCTCTCCTATACACGGAATCACACATCCTAATTTCGATCGATGCCAACCCAACAAACACCTTCGAAGACACCTGTAGAGCATCTTTATAATCACCCAGTTACGTTGTGACATTTGATAGCACACAAGGTGTTCCTCCGGTATTCAGGAGTTGCATAATCTCATAGTCTGAGGAACATATATAAGTCATGAAGAAAGCAGTAGCAATGAAACTGTAACAATCATAATTGTTGGATTTAGGGTTCCGGCAGACCCGTGAGGTTCGAACACTGGGGTGCGCGTGGAGGTTTTGCCTTCTACCTACTTGTTCCTCGCTGAATCACTAGGATCTAAACTACGAGAAGCACAACACAAGAGACACAGGGTTTATACTGGTTCAGGCCACCATTGTGGTGTAATACCCTACTCCAGTGTGTGGCATGGTGGATTGCCTCTTGGGCCGATGATGAACAATACAAGGGAGAACAGCCTCGCGAGGGTCTGTTCTTGTGGTGGTGTTGTCCCTTTGGAGGGGTTGATTCTAGATGCCTAACTTATCTCTAGATTCCTATCCCCCTATCCAGATGGTGCTACCCTGTGGGTGGTTAGTCCTATTTATAGCCAAAGGCCCTGGGCCTCTTCCCAAATATTGAGCGGGAAGGGCGCCAACAATTGGCCATTTTGAAGGGGAACATCTAGTACACTTATCTTGACTAAAGTTGGTCCTCGCCTGTCAAAGGCTCTGGTGGTGACGCCGACTTGGGCTCCACGGTGACCTCCATCCTGCCGTTGGACTGGTCTTGGTCTTGTTGCACCGAAATGGATGCCTTTGCTTGATGCTCTCGCCTGCGCTTGCTCCCCTTGCACCAAAGAGGAAAGAAGCACACTGCACGGGCTGGCGCCCGGCTGGCGCCCTTGGTCGTCATGACTTGCGTCATGGGCACCTCGCGAGGTACCCCGCCGTGAACTCTCCGCCTCCTCATGAGCCAGCCTGATGAGGCCGTGCCTGAGGAAGCTCCTTGTCATCCGCCCCGCGAGGCTTGGCCCCTCGCGAGGGTCTTGAGCTTGTGTTGATGAAGATGGGCCGTGTTGGGCCCCCTTTGAGCCACGCCGTAGGCCGCAGGCAGGCAAGTCTAGGGACCCCCGTTCCCAGAACTCCGACAGTAGCCCCCGGGCCCAAGGCGCGCCCGGACTTGGCCGAGCAGAGAGGCGAAAGGGCAAGTGCGAAGCATCGCGGGCCCTAACAGCATGTGGCCTTGGGCGCCGCGTGGCGGTTGATTGGATGTGGGCGTCTCCGCAACCGCGCGAGTTGATAAGGAGCGACATCTGCCCTAAGCCTCCTTTGCTCTCTTTAGTTGCTGCTCAGATCCCCTTTCTTGCGCCTCTCCTTCCTGCCTTCGAAATCTCCAGATCTACTCCACCCGCGTGCCCTAGCCAGACATGGCGCCTCGCTAGGCCCCGGCCGGAGCTTGGTATTCGTCCGCCTTGGACTCGCCGAACGTGTCGGAGGCGAGCCTTGCCCAGGTGCGCCAGATGGCGGCGGCGCAGGGCGTCGACGGGGCAAAGGTGTTCAAGGCTGGCTCTGCCCTCCCTGAGGGCCAAGGGAGCACCTTCTATCTGCTCTTCGTGAGCGCCATTGTCGCCTGTCTGGTGCCTCCCTTCTCTGAGTTCTTCTTTTCTATCCTCTGCCATTATAACCTTCAAGCTCTGCACCTCCACCCCAACTCTGTCCTCCTTCTGGCAATCTTCGCCTACTATTGCGAGGCTCGCGTGGGGGTGAAGCCCTCAGTGGCCCTGCTACGCCACTACTTCTCCCTCCGGCCCTCTCATGGTTCCGTCTCTGCGTGTGCGAGCTTTGTCGCATACGGCAGCTCCATCGCCATTTCGAACCCCGGGAAAAGGATTGAGGGCTTAAGGAGCAAGTGGGTCTTGGTTGATGCTGGGCGCGTCCACCCCCGGCTGGTCTTGCCCACGGGGCACCCCTCGAGCTCCAACGACTGGTCTCGAGTGGAGCTTGTGGATCCCCGTGCAAGGCTGGTGTTGGAGAAGATGGATGCGGATCTGAGGCCGGCCAGCATGGCGGCGGCGAAGCTGACTGGCGCCTCACTGTTGAGGGAGTTCCTGGAGCATCAGCTGGCTCCGCTTCGTCAGTACTCGCTTCCGATGTGGAGGCCCCACCCGAGCCCCGCAGTCCTGGCCGATGAGGATCTGGCCGCGGTCCTCTAGTCTTTGGTCGGGGGCGACGTGGCAAGGTTGGAGGGCGCTCCGACGCCCCTGTTCCTTTGTGAGGACTGGGAGCAGGTTGTGGGGTACATGCCCGTCTTCAACAGGGACGGGCCTGTGCCCGCGGAGGCTCCTGAGGACCTGGTGGACGTATCCTCCGGCGACTCCAGCGAAGAGAGGGAGGAAGGGGAGCGGGAAAAGGGGGCTGACTCCGAGGCAGAGTCAAGGGCTCCACCTCTTCGGCGCAAGTCCCGCACTCTCCGCCTCTCTCTGAGTGACGACGACAAGGGTGATGACGAGCAGGGCGGCGGAGCCTGCCCCTGGTCCCGAAGAAGGACCGGACTGGGCTGATCCCCCGCGGGTCCGCCCCAGCCCCGAGGCGATCCGCAGGCGCCCCAAATGCACCCACGCTCCTAGAGGCTGATCCTTGCAACCGGCTCTCGGGCTTCAAGTACGGCCGGAGGCTACTCGAGCTCGCGGGCGACGACCTGTAAGTGCTTGATCCTTGTCTTGTTTCTTGTTTCGTCGTTGAGGCCTGACGTTCATATCTCCCTGCTAGGCTGGCGCCCACGGCAAAGAAGCCGAAGGGGGCTCCTGAGACTCCGTCTGTGGCAGCGCCTCTGCTCGCGAAAGAAGATGGACATGACGCACGGGCCTCTCCAGCCCGGGCGTCCTTGCGAGGCCCTGCCAAGCCGGCTGGGGCGAGCTCGGCTCCTATGGCCCAGGCGACTCCCGAGGCGCCCCCGCTTGACGCCGCCACCACAGCTGCTGGGGCGCAGCAGGCTCCGCCTCAGGACACCGTGGTCACGCTGCCGTCTTCTCCTCCTACCCCGCCGACTGCTGCTTCCCCGTATCCTCCTACTGTCCTGGATCGTGCTGCTGCCGAACTGGACCGTCTGTGGCGGGATCTTTTGAGCGCCGACCCTCGTTTGGTGGCCGGGTGCTTGGAGCTAGCCTCTGGTTGGATTCACTCCGATGCTTCGATTCGGGCGGCGCTGGTCCAGGCCTCGACGGCCTGCGACAAGGAGAAGCAGGCCGTCCTTGGGGCGAAGGCTGCCCGCGACGCCGCCTTGGGGGAGGCGGCTAATGCCCGAGGTCGTTGCAAGGTGCTGGAGCGCGAGCTGAAGGGCCTGCAGGACCGGCTCGCCGAGGAGACTCGCCTTCGCCAAGAGCAGGAGGACGGCATGAAGGCTCGCCAGGCGGCCGTCAAGGACTAGGACGCCAAGCTCAAGAAGCGCCGTGACCGCCTAGGCGCGCTGGAGCAAGAGCTGGAGGCGAGGAAGGTTGAGTTGGACGACAAGGCACGGGTTCTTGCCGAGGATCGTGTGGCCTTTGCGGAGATGGAGGAGAAGGCCCACACTTCACTTAAGACGCTTTATGAGAGCGGCCTGGAGAGCCCGCTGGCCGGCGAGGAGGACAGCCGCGCCAAGCTGCTTCCTTTCCTGGTTCGTGCTCTTGAAGATGTCGCGCTTGGCCTTGGCCCTACGGCTGAGGCCGAGGCATGCGTCTTGTCTTCTGCGGCGCTGACGCGGGTCTTCACCCACATCTATCTTCGCGACCCCAACATCGACCTCGATAGCCTACTGGAGCCAGCGAGCAGCGAGCATGCCGCTTCCGCTGCTGAGGCCATGAAGGGTCGTGCGGAGGCTCTGCTGGGGAAATTCCGGGCCTTCAGCACCAGGCCGAAGCGGAGCGCTGCCAGCCCGGCAGCTCCACAAGGCGAACCCGCTCCGCGCAACTCCACGGCCGGCAAGTGACTCCGTTGTGGCTCCCGCCCTGCTTTCAGTTTCTACACATGTATTAGGCCTCAGGGAGGCGTTAAAACTTGCATTTGGTGCTGTGATAACAGTATGGACTGTAATATTTGCTTTTGAAGTCCTTGAAATTTGCGCTATTTCCTTCCAAGTTGCTTGTGTCCTACGCCGGCAGAGCCCAGCCCCGCGCATACCTCAGCCGCCGTTAGCCCCGACCGGAAACCAGGACGGGTCCAAGGAGTGAGGGGCTACGTGACAAGTTAGGCTCCTGAGTCGCGATGCTCAGGAGTCCCCCTTGGCGCTCGAACAGCAAGTAGGGAGGTGAAATGTGGGGGTGGATCTACCATTCTACGTCTGCAGAGCCCGGCCCCGCGCATACCTCAACCGCCGTTAGCCCCGACAAGAAACCAGGACGGGACCAAGGAGTGAGGGGCTACATGACCAGTTAGGCTCCTGAGTCGCGATGCTCAGGAGTCCCCCTTGACGCTCAAACGGCCTTCATACCTTGGCTCCACTCGAGGAGGGACGTGCGATGAACCAGGCCCGGGGGGGCTGGCTGGGTGGCGTGCATCTGCGCATGACCCAGGCGTAGCCCCCGTGCCCAGCCCCCTCGCGTGGCACTCCCGAGGGGAGGCGTTGCGATGAGGCTAGACACTGAGCTCTGGGCTCCCTGAGGTTGATGCGGCCCGGGGGCCACCCTCAGTTGTTTATCACCAGCGCGGAGCATAGCGCTTCCGTATGTGTACGGGCATAGCCGCTCCTCGGCAGTGTCGTCAGCCAGCGCGGAGCATGGTGCTTCCACTAGTGCGTGGGACGGGGCTCCCCTTCGGGAGGAGCCCCCGGGGTGTGTATAGCCCCGCCCTGACACGTGGCTGGCACGGTAGGGCTTGACGAGGTGTATCTGGGCACCCGTGAGCTAGCACGGGACTCACGGGGCCCTACCTCAAGGCGGGTTGCGCCTGGCTCTGGGCCTTATCTTGGAGTGTGTTCCTGCAAATTTCGCTAGATGCCGATGCTCTACGTCCTCGGGTCCTAGCTCTCGGGTTGGTCTCAGCCGTCGCTGGTATGCCAGGGCACGATGCGGTGGGCAGACCAGAGGGTGAGGGCGGGAGAGCCGGTAGGAGCCCTGAGTCGCGATGCTCAGGCACCCCCCTTTAACGCGCAAGCTGGATTAGATGTCGAAACTCTACATCCTCGGGTCCCGGCTCTCGGACTGGTGTCAGCCGTCGCTGGTATGCCGAGGCGCGATGTCGTGGGCAGACCAGAGGGTGAGGGCTGGAGAGCCGGTAGGAGCCCTAAGTCGCGATGCTCAGGCACCCCCCCTTTAACGCGCAAGCTGGGTTAGATGTCGAAACTCTACGTCCTCGGGTCCCGGCTCTCGGGCTGGTCTCAGCCGTCGCTGGTATGCTGGGGCGCGATGCCGTGGGCAGACCAGAGGGTGAGGGCCTGAGAGCCGGTAGGAGCCCTGAGTCGCGATGCTCAGGCACACCCCCTTTAACGCGCAAGCTTGCGACATCCAAGAAGAAAAAGGTACCATGAACAGGCACCAAACAACAAGCATGACGGGTCTAAAACATGGCCCTAAGATAAATGCAAGAGGGGTACATGCCACTGGGTCTGACCCGAGCGGCTTGGGGATAATGCAGCCCGAGGGGCGCCCCCAGCAGAGTAAGCTAAGAACATGAAATAAAAGAGATACACGCCACATGGACGGACCCACGCGGCCTGGGAATAATGCAGCCCTGAGGGCGCTCCCAGCTGGAAATGAAACTAGAAAGATGTCACCTGATGACGCTGAAGACGAAGGGGTGTTGATGCAGCAGACTCGGTGGGCTGCGGGAGCAAATCCTCACGAGCCCCCAGGCCCTGGGGCCTCGGGAGGCTCCGGAGGCGCTGGTGGCTCCTTGCGGACCGTCTCCATCTCTACCAGGGCTGCGGAATGCCTGACCTCTTGAGCCTCCAGGATGGCCCTCATGATGCGCTGGTACGCAGCAGCCGCGTTCGGCGAGCCGTAAGGCATGCGAACATAGCTGTGAGGTGGACCCTCGTAGCGTCCCACTCGTGAAGGCCAGAGGCGCTTCTGAGACGGCTTGGTTGAGCCCTGGTATGTCGATCCAGACGCGCAGCCCACCATCCTCGCCTGGATGGGGGGCCACAGCGGGTAAGCGGTGGCTGCCTCTCATGACCCTTGACTCCTGTAGCTCCTGAATGGCCTTGCTGACGAACTCCTGAGGGTTTGGCCCTCCTTGCCTTGCTCCTTCTTGATGGAAACGTGCTTCGAAACACGCCTCCACGTGGTGCCCAAGCGACTCCCTCATGACCTTGGCGAGGTCGACGACCCTCCAGGGGAGAGCCCCCGAGCCCTGCCTGAGGAGGGCGTCGGGCGCGCTTCCCTATGCGATGGAAGGAGGTTCCCCCTGAGCAGGCGCGGGTCCTGAGGGACCTGCCTCCTGAGGGGCCAGGCCGGTCGATGTCTTCTTCTTCTTGGGGGCGGCCTCAGGAAGCCTCCTGCTTCCGCGATCCGGGTCTTCCAGTGATGCGGCCTGAAAGGCTCTCTCCAGGGAGCAAACTGCGTCTCTCTCTTCGCAGGGCACCGTGATGACTCCGCCACTTCCTGGCATCTTGAGGACGTTGTAGCCGTGGTGGGTTACGGCCATGAACTTGGCCAGCGCTGGGTACCCGAGGATGGCGTTGTACGGCAGGCGAATGTGGGCGACGTCAAAGTCGATGAGCTCGGTGCGGTAGTTGTCGCGTGCCCCGAAGGTGACAGGGAGGCGGACCTGCCCAATCGGGACCGTGGAGCCGTCGGTGACTCCATAGAAAGGCTTGGTTGGCTAAAGCTGACTGTAGGGTACTTGGAGATTGTTGAATGTTTCCACGGATAGGACGTTGAGCCCTGCCCCGCCATCGATGAGGGTCCTGGTGACTAGCACGTTGCTGATGATTGGGGAACAAAGCATCGGGAGGACTCCAGCTGTGGCCGCGCACTTGAGCTGATCCGCTGAGCTGAACGTGATGGCACACGCCAACCACCTGAGAGGGCGCGTGGCCTCGAGCTTGGGGAGGACTACATTCACTTCGCGGGCGAACTGCTTGAAGATGCGCTGAGAGGCTGGGGCTTGAGCTCCGCCTAGGATGCAGGCGATCACACGTGGTTCCTGGAAGCCCCCAGCCCCTTCGTCCTGATGACGTTCCTCATTTCTCCTTGGCTGCGGCGGTAGCGGGGGAGGCCTGCGTGACCTTGCGGGCGATCCTCGCGAGGCTGATCTCTCCAGCCTCCCTCGCGAGGCGGGTCCTGCCAGCGATCCTCGCGAGGTTGGTCGCGCCACCCTTGACGTGGGCCGCGGTCTTCCCAGCACCCTGCGTTCCTTCCTCCTCCTCATCTGTAGCCCCGGTCGCTGCGGTCGGGACGCCGGCCAGTCCGTCCTTCACGCACAGCCCGGAGCTCTTGGCATTCATTGGTGTTATGGGTGTGGAGGTCGTGGTACACGCAGTACCGACTATCCTTGGAGGATTCGGGCTGATCTCTGCCCCGCTTGGTGTCTGGTTCTGCCGCGAGCACGGCAGCCCCTTTGCGCTTCACGTCCTTGGCCTTGGGCTTCTTCTCTTCAGGGTCTGCGGCAGGCAACTCGAGGAGGGAGAGACACCCTTCCTCAGCCCTGGCGCACTTGGTCGCCAGGTTGAACAGCTCCAAGGAAGTGCACAGATCTTCATGCATTGCGAGCTCCTCCTTCATTTTGACGTCACGCATGCCGTCAGAGAAGGCTGAGATGATGGCCTCCTCGGTCACCTTGGGAATCTTGAGGCGCGCGTTGTTGAAGCGCTGGATGTACTTCTGCAGGGTTTCCCCTGGTTGCTGCTTGATGCGGCACATGTCACTCACGGTGGGTGGCTGGTCGCGGGTACCCTGGAAGTTGGCGATGAAGCGGGTGCGCATCTCGTCCCAGGAGGAGATCATGCCTGGGGCCAGGTTCAGAAGCCAGGTGCGGGCCCCGTCCTTGAGATCCATGGGAAACCAGTTCGCCATGACCTTCTCGTCTCCGTTGGCAGCCTCGATGCCCAGCTCATAGAGCTGGAGGAACTCTGCAGGGTCAGCCGTGTCGTCGTAGCGAGGAGGCAGGTCTGGCTTGAACTTGTCGGGCCACGCGACGGTACGTAGCTCGGAGGTGAAGGCGCGGCAGCCCGCTGTGGCCATAGGAGGCCTTGGAGGACGAAGGGCTCGGTCCTGCGGGTCCCCGTGCGCCGCAGCACAGGGTCTTGATGTGCTGGAGCAGGAGCGTGGTCGGGACGAGCCGGAGCAGGGAGCGCTCGGGCAGCTTCTCGAGGGCGAGGGACCTCTTGGCAGCTCTGGTCCTGCCGCGCTGGTTCCTGACGGGGCGGGTTCCGCCCAGGGGCCGCGCGCCTTGGAGCCAGGGCGCCTTCTTGAGGGGGAGGCGGCTGAGGCGCCCTTGGATCTTCATTGCCCGCGCATGGCGGGGCGCGGTGCAGCGAGAAAGATGGCACGGGGGAGCCCCCAGCGGCGCAGACGAGTTCGGCGACTCGGTCGAGCCATTCTTCGTAGACGTCGTTGACTGGGCGGTAGCGCAGGAGCTCGTTTGCCGCGATGAGCGCAGCTCGAGCCTCCATGGCCTCGCGGGGCGCGCGGGACGAAGAACCAGCGGGGGTGAGCGAGGGCGTAGAGGTGCGGCCTTCTCGCCTCATGGACGGGTGCTGGGGCGATGCTTGCTGCTTGTTCCCCGCCGGGCCGGTGGTGGCGTTGACGGTAGGCGACGGGGAACGACGGGGGCGCCCGCCGATGGGAGCCGTCTGGGCGACACGAGAAGCGAGGGTGGCTCGGCGCTAGGCGCGAACCCGGCGTGCGTCAGACATGGACGCGACGGTCGGAAAAGAACAGGGTGACGGAAGACAAATTCCGGAGCACCCCTACCTGGCGCGCCAAATGTCAGATTTAGGGTTCCGGCAGACCCTTGAGGTTTGAACACTGGGGTGCGCGCGGAGGTTTCGCCTTCTACCTACCTGTTCCTCGCCGAATCGCTAGGATCTAAACTACGAGAAGAACAACACAAGAGACACAGGGTTTATACTGGTTCAGGCCACCATTGTGGTGTAATACCCTACTCCAGTGTGTGGCGTGGTGGATTGCCTCTTGGGCTGATGATGAACAATACAAGGGAGAACAGCCTCGCGAGGGTCTGTTCTTGTGGTGGTGTTGTCCCTTTGGAGGGGTTGATTCTAGATGCCTATCTTATCTCCAGATTCCTATCCAGATCCCTATCCAGATGGCGCTACCCTATGGGTGGCTAGTCCTATTTATAGGCAAAGGCCCTGGGCCTCTTCCCAAATATTGAGCAGGAAGGACGCCAACAATTGGCCATTTTGAAGGGGAACATCTAGTACACATATCCTGACTAAAGTTGGTCCTCGCCTATCAAAGGCTCTGGTGGTGACGCTGACTTGGGCTCCACGGTAACCTCCATCATGCCGTTGGACTAGTCTTGGTCTTGTTGCACCGAAATGGATGCCTTTGCTTGATGCTCTCGCCTGCGCTTGCTCCCCTTGCACCAAAGAGGAAAGAAGGACACTGCGCGGGCTGGCGCCCGGCTGGCGCCCTTGGTCGTCATGGCTTGCGTCATGGGCACCTCGCGAGGTACCCCACCTTGAACTCTCTGCCTCCTTGTGAGCCAGCCTGATGAGGCCGTGCCTGAGGAAGCTCCTTGTCGTCCACCCCGTGAGGCTTGGCCCCTCGCGAGGGTCTTGAGCTTGTGTTGATGAAGATGGGTCGTGCTGGGCCCCCTTTGAACCACGCCGCAGGCCGCAGGTAGGCAAGTCTGGGGACCCCCGTTCCCAGAACACCGACAATAATGCTAAGCTAACGAATGGGTCTTGTCCATCACATCATTCTTCTAATGATGTGATCTCATTCATTAAATGACAACACATGTCTATGGTTAGGAAACATAACTATCTTTGATAAACGAGCTAGTCAAGTAGAGGCATACTAGGGACACTATGTTTTTTCTATGTATTCGCACATGTACTAAGTTTCCGGTTAATACAATTATAGCATGAATAATAAACATTTATCATGATATAAGGAAATAAATAATAATTGTATTGTTGCCTCTATGGCATATTTTCTTCAGTCTCCCACCTGCACTAGAGTCAATAATCTAGTTCACAACGCCATGTGATTTAACATCAATAGTTCACATCTATATGTGATTAACACCCATAGTTCACATCGCCATGTGACCAACAACTAAAGGGTTTAGTAGAGTCAATAATCTAGTTCACATTGCTATGTGATTAACACCCAAAGAGTACTAAGGTGTGATCATGTTTTGCTTATGAGAGAAGTTTAGTCAACGGGTCTGTCACATTCAGAGTTGTATGTATTCTGCAAATATTCTATGTCTACAATGCTCTGCATAGAGCTACTCTAGCTAATTGCTCCCACTTTCAATATGTATCTAGATTGAGACTTAGTGTCATCTGGATCGGTGTAAAAGCTTGCATCGACGTAACTCTTTATGACAAACTCTTTATCACCCCCATAACCGAGAAACATTTCCTTAGTCCTCACTAAGGATAATTTTGACTGTTGTCCAGTGATCTACTCTTAGATCACTATTGTACCCCCTTGCCAAACTCATGGCAAGGTACACAATAGGTCTGGTTCACAGCATAGCATACTTTATAGAACCTATGACTGAGGCATAGGGAATGACTTTCATTCTCTTTCTATCTTCTGCCATGGTCGGGCTTTGAGTCTTACTCAACTTTACACCTTGTAATATAGGCAAGAACTTCTTCTTTGACTGATCCATTTTGAACTTTTTCAAAAACTTGTCAAGGTATGTATTCATTGAAAAATCTTATCAAGCATCTTGATCTATCTCTATAGATCTTGAGGCCCAATATATAAGCAACTTCACCGAGGTGTTTCTTTGAAAAACTCCTTTCAAACTCTCCTTTATGCTTTCCAGAAAATTCTACATCATTGCCGATCAACAATATATCATTTACATATACTTATCAGAAAGGTTGTAGTGCTCCCACTCACTTTCTTGTAAATACAGGCTTCACCGCAAGTCTGTACAAAACTATATGCTTTGATCAACTCATCGAACCATATATTCCAACTCCAAGATGCTTGCACCAGTCCACAGATGGATCACTGGAACTTGCACACCTTGTTAGTACCTTTAGGATCGACAACACCTTCTGGTTGCATCATATACAATTCTTCTTTAAGAAATATCCATTTAGGGAATGCAGTTTTGACATCCATTTCCTAGATTTCATAATATATGGCAACTGCTAACATGATTTGGACGGATTTAAGCATCGCTACAGTTGAGAAAATCTCATTGTAGTCAACACCTTGAACTTGTCGAAAAACCTTTTGCGACAACTCGAGCTTTGTAGATAGTATCACAACTATTAGCGTCCGTCTTCCTCTTGAAGATCCATTTATTCTTAATGGCTTGCCGATCATCGGGCAAGTCCACCAAAGTCCACACTTTGTCCTCATACATGGATCCCATCTCAGATTTCATGGCCTCAAGCCATTTCGCGGAATCTGGGCTCATCATCGCTTCCTCATAGTTCATAGGTTCATCATGGTATAGTAACATGACTTCCAGAATAGGATTACCGTACCACTCTGGTGCGGATCATACTCTGGTTGACCTACGAGGTTCGGTAGTAACTTGATCTGAAGTTTCATGATCATCATCATTAACTTCCTCACTAATTGGTGTAGGCATCACTGGAACTAATTTCTATGATGAACTACTCTCCAACTCGAGAGAAGGTACAACTACCTCATCAAGTTCTACTTTCCTCCCGCTCACTTCTTTCGAGAGAAACTCCTTCTCTAGAAAGTATCCATTCTAAGCAACAAATATCTTGCTTTCGGATCTGTGATAGAAGGTGTACCCAACAGTTTCTTTTGGGTATGCTATGAAGACGCACTTCTACGATTTGGGTTTGAGCTTATCAAGTTGAATTTTTTTCACATAAGCACCTCAGCCCCAAACTTTAAGAAACGACAACTTTGGTTTCTTGCCAAACCACAGTTCATAAGGCGTCGTCTCAACGAATTTCGACGGTGCTGAGGGAGTCCTGGATTAGGGGGACCTCGGACAGCTGGACTATATGCTTATGCCAGACTGTTGGACTATGAAGATACAAGATTGAAGACTTCGTCCCGTGTCCGGGTGGGACTCTCCTTTGCGTGGAAGGCAAGCTTGGCAATTTGGATATGTAGATTTCCTTCTTTGTAACCGACTCTGTTGTAACCCTAGCCCCCTCCGGTGTCTATATAAACCGGAGGGTTTAGTCCGTAGGACAAGAACAATCATAACCATAGGCTAGCTTCTAGGGTTTAGCCTCTACGATCTCGTGGTAGATCTACTCTTGTAATACTCATATCATCAAGATCAATGAAGCAGGAAGTAGGGTATTACCTCCATAGAGAGGGCCTGAACCTGGGTAAACATTGTGTCCCCCGCCTCCTGTTACCATTAGCCTTAGACGCACAGTTCGGGACCCCCTACCCAAGATCCTCCGGTTTTGACACCGACATTGGTGCTTTCATTGAGAGTTCCACGGTGTCGTCACAGTAAGGCTTGATGGATCCTTAAATCATCTACAATGATGTGATCCAGGGTGAGGTTTTCCTCCTCAGACAGATCTTAGTATTCGGCGGCTTCGCACTACGGGCCAACTCACTTGGCCATCTGGAGCAGATCGATAGCTACGCCCCTGGCCATCAGGTCAGGTTTGGAAGCATGAACTACACTGCCGACATCCGTGGAGACTTGATCTTCGACGGATTCGAGCCCATGACAGGTGCGCCCAATAGTCGCGATGAGCATGACTTAGATCTATCATCGGACGTTGTTCAGGAGATCACACATGCAGGCGCCCGGCCTTAAATCCGGAGCAGATCATGCCATCCGGGGACGGGTGGATGGACCCTGCCACGCAGGCCGCACACTCAGCGGCAATTGAGCTGAACACAGATCTCACATCCAAGGAGGACTGTGTCTTCGGACCCTCGGACTCGTCTCCGGACAAGGGCTCCGAACCGTGTGCATCCGTGCCCACCAAACCTGACTGGGCACCGATCATGGAGTTTAGCTCCGCAGATATCTTTCAGCACTCGCCCTTAGGCGATGTGCTAAACTCGTTAAAATCTCTCTCCCTATCAGGAGACTCTTGGCCGAACTATGTCCGGCTTGAGTGGGAAGCGGACAACGAAGAAATTCGTTACCCACCCATCACCCACTTGATAGCCACTGTCGACGACTTAACCGACATGCTTGATTTCGACTCCGAAGATATCAACAGTACAGACGACGACGCCGGAGAAGAACAGGAACCACCGCCCACAGGGTGCTGGACAGCCACCTCATCATACGATATATATATGGTGGACACACCCAAAGAAAGCAACGGCGATGAGGCAACGGAGGATAATCCCCTTGAGAAACAATCTAAGCGCCGGCGTCAGCGGCACCGCTCTAAGACCCACCATAAAAAAAACAGCGATACCGGCACAAGAGACAATAGCACTCTGGATGATGCCGAAGACGAAAACAATCCCGCCCAGCCAAGCTTCGAGCAAGTCGTACAAGAGGATGGGCAAGCTAGCCCTGATGAACAAGCAATGGATGGAGACTTGGAGGATGACAATTACATGCCCCTCTCCGAAGACGAGGTGAGCCTTGGCGACGAAGAATTTATCGTGCCTGAGGATCCCGTCGAGCAGGAGCGCTTCAAGCGCCAGCTTATAGGCACTTCAAAAAGCCTGAAGAAAAAACAGCAGCAGCTTCAAGCTGATCAAGATCTACTAACTGATAGATGGGCTGAGGTCCTGGTAGCCGAGGAATACGGACTCGAGCGCCCAACCAAAAGTTACCCGAAGCGCAGGTTGTTACCTCAATTCGAGGAGGAGGCACTGGAGCCTACACTACCAGCACAGGATACGGCTGACCAGCCACCTCGTGGCCGAGACAAAGCAGCGTATAAGCCCGAACACCACCCCGCACCCCGTCGCCAAACAAACAAAAACACAAAGGCCCGGGGCTACACGCGGGACCTGTGAGACGAGTTGGAAAATAATGCAGGACAATCAAGATCGATCTATGGATCACGGGGGTGTGCCCCAACGCGTGACGATGACCGCTGTGCCGGATATACTACATATGAATCCAGCTGGGCTGAATACAACCAACCAGACTCATTTGAACTGCGTCGTGATGTAGCCCGGCATAGATGCGCTGCACACCCCCTATGCTTCACTGACGAAGTAATGGAGCATGAGTTCCCAGAAGGGTTTAAACCTGTGAACATTGAATCATATGACGGGACAACAGACCCCGCAGTATGGATTGAAGATTTCCTTCTCCACATTCATATGGCCCGTGGAGATGATCTACATGCCATCAAGTACCTCCCACTAAAGCTCAAGGGACCGGCTTGGCATTGGCTGAATAGCCTGCCGGCAAACTCCATTGGTAGTTGGGATAACCTAGAAGAAGCATTCCTTGACAACTTCCAGGGCACTTATGTGCGACCCCAGGTCGTTGGTGACTTAAGTCACATAACCCAACAGCTCGGTGAGTCAGACAGGAAATTCCGGACTCTGTTCTTAACTAAAAAGAACCAAATTGTCGACTGTCCGGATGCCGAAGCCCTAGCGACCTTTAAGCACAACATCCGTGACAAGTGGCTTGCCCGACACCTCAGCCAAGAGCAGCCAAAATCCATGGCAGCCTTTACGACACTCATGACCCGCTTTTGTGCGGGCGAGGATAGCTGGCTAGCTCGTAGCAACATCGTCTCAAGCAAGCATGGGACTTCTGAACCAAGAGATAACAACGGAAAGCCCAGACGCAGCAAACACAAGCATTGTAATAATGGCGACAACGCAGAAGACACGACCGTCAATGCCGGATTCAGCGGCTCTACTACCGGTCAAAGGAAGAAACAATTCAAAAGAAACAGTCCGAGCACGTCCAGTTTGGACCGTATACTCGACCGTCCATGCCAAATTCATGGCACCCCAGGAACACCAGCCAACCATACCAACAGAGAATGCTGGGTCCTCAAACAAGCCGGCAGGTCAGGTGCCGAAAACAAGGAGAAGGGGTCACAAAGCAATGATGATGACGAGGAGCCCCGACCACCGAACACAGGAGGGCAAAAGAAGTTTCCCCCGCAAATCAAAACGGTAAACGTGATAAACGCCACCCATATTCCCAAGCGGGAGCGGATGTGCACACTTAGGGATGTCGACACAATGGAGCCAGTCGCCCCAAAATATAACCCATGGTCGTCCGGCCCGGTCACCTTTGACCGTACAGATCGTCCGGCCAATACGAGTCAGCGCAATTCAGCCGCACTAGTCCTTGACCCAATAATTGACAGATTCCACCTCACACGAGGCCTTATGGACGGAGGCAGCAGTCTGAACCTACTGTATCAGGACATAGTGTGCAAGATGGGTATCGATCCTTCAATGATCAAACCCACTAAAACCACCTTTAAAGGTGTTATACCAGGTGTGGAGGCCCGTTGTACAGGCTCCATCACTCTGGAGGTAGTCTTCGGACCACCGGATAACTACCATAACGAAGAGTTAATCTTTGACATCATCCCTTTTCGTAGGAACAATCATGCATTGCTCAGGTGAACTGCGTTTGCTCGATTCAACGCGGTGCCACATTATGCCTACCTTAAGCTTAAGATGCCCGGTCTACGCAGCGTCATAACAGTTAATGGCAAGGCCGAACGCTCCCTCTGTGCCGAAGAGTAAACCGTCGCCTTAACAGTAGAAACACAGAGTGGCATCTCTCAATCGAACCTTGAGTCGATAGCCAAGCTTCCGGACACCATCAAAGGAGTCCGAACTACTTCACGGTAGGATAGCCCGACTCGTCAAGAGCTCAATCAAATACTCCGGCAGTAGATGGAGGCAAAGCTAGGATAGGCCACGCAACGCGGCTTAACCGCTCCATGGCAAACAAACATTTTTTGCATTTTCTTTGCAGGTCCACTCTTGCTTAGGCCACGACTGGCAACATGGCGGCCAGACCCATGAACGGACGAATATACCAAGAAGGGAAACAACTCGAACGCGTTAGGGAATCCTTAGATATTCCCCTCGATGACCATCTGATTACAACCCGGATTCGCACACAGCCTCCCCCACCTGGTCTCAACAGGTTTCGAAGTCATATTTCTTTTTATCACATTACCTGTACTCGCACGCGTCGACGTATTATTCAATTACAACATGTGGCTTTATATGATGCTCATTTGCTGTTGTTTCTTATTGACACTCTTTGTCAAATGGCATTCGTACACTACGATATGCCTTAATATGCCAGGGGCCTCGTTGTACCCATAATACGGCAATAAAGTCCGGACACCCTCACGGTCGTTCGGCACCCCGAACTTATAGCATTATGTGCATCGGCTCCGAATCATGTCTTGGGTCAATAGTTGGGTTGCTCGACTCCTGTGCTTGCTACACTACGTTCTGCTATATCGGCTAGGGTAGTAAAAGGAGAACTACTGCGATTGCGTCCCGGTTCTTCTGGACGAGCGCCTCAGTAGAGAAAGCCGAAAAGTGATTGTCATGATACGGCGAGAGTTGGTTAGCTGTTCGAGAGGTTACAAAATCTTTAAGGATTTCTTCCGCACTATGCAATAACTAATGCAGCGTGCGATGGATCGGCTTTCTCTCCCGGCCAGGTGCTTATAGAGCCCCTAGTGCGGTCTTCCAAACACCAGGGGCTGCGCCTACCTTTCTTTTGTCAAACTCCTATGGCTAAGTGAGGGTGATAAAGCCTTATATTTTGATTGACTGGTTCGTTGCGCTGAACACCTCCTTCAAGGACCCAAAACTGGGGTAAAGAGTGCTCAGATTCATCCCGAACACCCCCGTATTTCCTACATGGGGGCAGAAGCCGACGACTGGCCAACTCTTAGGGTTAATATATAAAACAGCCGCATAGGAGGTAAAGTTTCCAAAATAACAGGCATTATATCATTTAAATGACCTTGTTCAAACATTACATGGGACAACATGAATGTATTCATGTGAATATAATGTCCTTGGCACATTGCTCCGCTACAAGGCGAGATCCTTTCAGGACACTATCATAATATAACTCGGGCTTGCGGTGATCCTTCCCCTCAGGCGGTCCCTCGGTCATCAGCTTTTCAGCATCCATCTTCGCCTAGTGCACCTTTGCGCGAGCGAAGGCCATTCGCGCACCTTCCATACAGACCAACCGCTTGATGACTTCAAGTCATGGGCAGGCACTCACCAGCCGCTTCACGAGTCCGAAGTAGCTACTGGGAATCGGCTCAGCAGGCCATCGCCGGATAATTAAATCCTTCATGGCTAGTTTGGCCGCCTTATGCAGTTCGATCAGCTGCTTCAGTTGATCGACAAAGGGCACTGGATACTTTGGCGCCAGATACTGCGACCAGAAGAGCTTCTCGGCAGTGCTCCTTTCTTCGGCTCGACAGAATTGTGCGGCATCAGATATGCTGCGTGGCAGTTCCGCAAATACCCCTCGAGAAATCCGAATGCGATTAGTAACGTGATTTTCTCCCTTCAAATATTTTGCTTTGCATAGAAAAAGCCTTACCCACCGTGATTTTCCTTGCCTCCTAGATTTCCTGCAGGGCGCCTTGGGTTTCCTCCCGGGCATCGCGTGCGGCTTGCTGAGCCTTGGTGAGTTCAGATTCTTTATCTGTTAAACTCTGCTCCAAGGTCTCACATTTATTCACGGGCTCTTGGAGCTCTTGCTCAACTTCAATAACCCTGGCCTCATGCTTTTCACGAAGAGCCTTCTCCGTGGCTGCCTTCTTCTCGGCCTCGACCATAGCCTTCTTAAGAGCCTCAACTTCGGCCGTCGCCCCTAGAGCACATCATAAAATATTTTCATCATACTTAGTTATTCATTCGCGCTGAACGCGAACAAGGTTTATTGCATACCTCGGTTATCCTCCAACTGCTTTTTCAATTGGCCAAGCTCTTCTTCGGCCCACTCCAGACTCTGCTTCAGTCCGGTGACTTCCGCAGTATGAGAGGCGGCAGTCGCTACAGACACCTGCTTATAAAAAAGAGGGAGAGGTGCCATAAGGTGAGTCTCCTGCGAACACATATTTGATGCTCTGTCTGGTTCTTTCTTTCAAACATCGAACAGTGTATCAGGGGCTACTACCTATACTATAACACTCTCTGAAACCTCACAACATACCTCAAAGCCCGTTATAAGGCTGATGCAGGCTTCGTTCAGCCCGCTCTCAGTGGACCGAATCTTCTCAATCACCGCACCCATAAGGGCACGGTGTTCTTCAATGATGGAGGCGCTCTTCAGCGCCGCGGACAAGGTATCCGGCACCTCTGGTTGGGCAGAGGTTGCTGATGGAACAGGCGCACTCCCTCCTGTCGAGGGAGGTTGCCTGCCTGATTCCAAGCCGTATCGGTCTCCAGAATTGTGTCCGGCTGGGGGCCGAATCCAAGATGGCCCCCGTTGTCGGTGTCCATGGGAGCTTTGACTCCCGCGTGTCCGGCCATCAAAGTCTGACCCCCTGGCGCCGCCTTGACGGTCTTTTCACCCCCTCCTTGGCCTAGGTCCCTGTGGGACGATGCCTCGGTGTCGTTCCCGTGTTTTGGGCAGGGGGCCTTCGGGCGTGTCCCGCTGTCCATAGCGTCCGAGCCCAGTAAATCCTCCGATGAGGATTGTTCGGCGCAGGACCTCGCCGGACTACAAAAAAGTGTGGCTTAATGATTAAACATCATACAATAGTGAGTCTGGACGCGCAAACGTGTCCAGATTTTATATACTCATGATTTCACCAGGGGCTGGACCCTGGGATCCCACTCCGGGCTGCTGTCGGTAGCGGTGGCGGATTCCTCCAGAAGGGAAGTTTTTCCCTTCTTAGGCGACTCGGCCACCAAGTTTGTAGAGGCCGTCCTTTTCTTTCCTCCCCTCGCTGAGGGGGGTTGGATTTCCTCCTCTTCCTCATCCTCCTTGGAGGAAGAATGGGCCTCGGAGTCTTCCGATACTGTGTCCGAAGTTCCTCGGCGACGACCCGTGCCCCTGGTCTCTTGAACCTCTTTCCCGGTTTTCTTCTTCGGTGCCTTGTAAGGCGCCGGGACCAGCATCTTCGTCAGAAGTGGGCCGGCTGGTTCTTCTGGCAACGGGGCCGGGTAGTAGATCCATCATACCTTCTTCATCCAGCCCTAGGAGAGTTGTGGAAAAATACATTAAGTGTTTCCTTTGGATTATACAGATAAAGCATGTGACTTGCCAACATACGGAGACTTACCGAACTCGCAGGTCGGGACAGTTGATACCCGCGGTCCTCGGCAGAGTCCGGCCACAATTCGCTGGACTTAAAAAGCACTTTCCATATGTCTTCGTGCGATGAGTCGAAGAACCCTAGTAGGGTCTGGTGCTTGGCTGGGTTGTACTCCCATAAATGACAAGCCATGTGTTGGCAAGGGAGAATTCGGCAAACTAACATCACCTGTACAACATTGACAAGTTTGATATTCTTGTCTTCCATGCCCTTGACGCGCGTCTGGAGCACCGACAACTCGGGCGAAGACCAGTTCAGGCCCTTCTTGGGCGAAGATGTAAGTCGTAGTGGGGCTCCAGATCGAAATTCGGGAGTTGCAGCCCATTTGGTGTCGCTTGGCTCAATGACATAGAACCTGTTGTTGCCATCCCTTGACGGAATCATTGAAGGTACCTGTAGCCATGTGGCGTTGGGCATCTTGCTCACAATGGCTCCTCCGCACTCAGCGTGCTCGCCGCTCACCACCTTGGGCTTCACATTGAAAATCTTCAGCCATAAGCCAAAGTGTGGGGGGATGCGGAGAAAGGCCTCGCACACGATGATGAATGTCAAGATGTTGAGGAAGGAATTGGGGGATAGATCGTGAAAATCGATCCCATAGTAATACATAATGTCACGAACGAATGGGTGGATGGTAAACCCTAGCCTGTGGACAAAATGAGGAAGGAATACAACCCTCTCATGGGGTTCCGGAGTAGGGACGATCTGTCCCGCCGCCGGGAGGCGGTGCTTGATCTTCTTGGCTAGATACCCGGCCTCCCGAAGTTTCTTGATGTCCTTCTCCCGGACGGTAGAGGCCATCCACTTGCCTCCCGCTCCTGATCCAGACATTTTCGGAGGGCCCTTGTGGGCGGAGAAGGTGAATGCTTGGGCGCTGGAGCTCGAGCGAGAGGGAATGGATGAGCAGAGGAAGAAGAAGGCGTGGTTGAAAAAGGGGAGTCCTTATCTCCTTATAAAGGCTGCAGGGATCCTGCGCCTCCCCACTTGCCCTCGAAACTCGCTTATCTCCCAAGCGCTGTGATTAATGTCGCGGTTGGGTTACCCACACCCGTATTGATGAGTATCCCGTGATAAGGGGACACGATCTCTACTTCGACAAGACGTGCCTATGAAACCGCCTCGCAAGATTTGCAATAGCAGGTTTAGAAAAACGGTTCGAATAATGACCGGGCCGCGGCGTGATGTCACGCTATGAAAAGTTGTCAGCAGATTAGACTTGTGGAATATTGTGCTCTCTACGGTGGTATGTGGAATTTGTTTTGTAGAGCCGGACATGATCCTTGTGTTCAAAATCTTCTTTGGAGTATTCGGAGAAGGAACCCGCGTTGCAATGCCGAAGACAATCTGCGCGCCAGACTCATCGTCATTGAAGCCTGGTTCAGGGGCTACTGAGGGAGTCCTGTATTAGGGGGTCCTCGGACAGCCGGACTATATGCTTATGCCGGACTGTTGGACTATGAAGATACAAGATTGAAGACTTCATCCCGTGTCCGGGTGGGACTCTCCTTTGCATGGAAGGCAAGCTTGGCAATTCGGATATGTAGATTTCCTTCTCTGTAACCGACTCTGTTGTACGCCTAGCCCCCTCCGGTGTCTATATAAACCGGAGGGTTTAGTCCGTAGGATAAGAACAATCATAACCATAGGCTAGCTTCTAGGGTTTAGCCTCTGCGATCTCGTGGTAGATATACTCTTGTAATACTCATATCATCAAGATTAATCAAGCAGGAAGTAGGGTATTACCTCCATAGAGAGGGCTCGAACCTGGGTAAACATTGTGTCCCCCGCCACCTATTACTATTAGCCTTAGACGCATAGTTCGGGACCCCCTACCCGAGATCCGCCGGTTTTGACACCGACAGGTGCCCTGTTTAACATGAATGCAGCTTTCTCTAATGCATAACCCCAAAACGATAGTGGTAAATCGGTAAGAGACATCATAGATCGCACCATATCCAATAAAGTACGGTTATGACGCTCGGACACATTGTGGTGTTCCAGGTGGCGTGAGTTGCGAAACTATTCCACATTGTTTCAAATGAAGACCAAACTCGTAACTCAAATATTCTCCTCTATGATCGGATCATAGAAACTTTATTTTCTTGTTACGATGATTTTCCACTTCACTCTGGAATTCTTTGAACTTTTCAAATGTTTCAGACTTATGCTCCATTAAGTAGATATACCCATATCTGCTCAAATCATCTGTGAAGGTAAGAAAATAACGATACCCGCCACGAGCCTCAACACTCATTGGACCGCATACATCGGTATGTATTATTTCCAATAAGACATTAGCTCATTCCATTGTCCGGAGAATGGAGTTTTAGTCATGTTGCCCACATGGCACGGTTCACAAGTATCAAATGATTCATAATCAAGTGATTCCAAAAGTCCATCTTTACGGAGTTTCTTCATGCGCTTTACACCGATATGACTCAAATGGCAGTGCTACAAATAAGTTGTACTATCATTATCAACTTTGCATCTTTTGGCATCAATATTATGATTATGTGTATCGCTACAATTGAGATTCAATAAACCATCAATATTGGGTGTATGACCATAGAAGGTTTTATTCATGTAAACAAAATAACAATATTCTCTGTCTTAAATGAATAACCGTATTGCAATAAACATGATCTAGTCATATTCATGCTCAATGCAAACACCAAATAACGTTTATTTAGGTTCAACACTAATCCCGAAAGTATAGGGAGTGTGCAATGATGATCATATCAATCTTGGAACCACTTCCAACATACATCGTCACTTCACCCTCAACTAGTCTCTATTTATTCTGTAGCTCTTGTTTCGAGTTACTAATCTTAGCAACCGAACAAGTATCAAATACCCAGGGGCTACTACGAACACTAGTAAGGTACACATCAATAACCTGTATATCAAATATACCTTTGTTCACTTTGCCATCCTTCTTATCCACCAAAATATTTGGGGTAACTCTGCTTCCAGTGACCATTTCCTTTGTAGTAAAAGCACTCAGTTTCAGGCTTAGGTCCAGATTTGGGCTTCTTCACGGGAGTGACAACTTGCTTGCCATTCTTCTTGAAGTTCCCTTTCTTTCCCTTTGCCCTTTTTTTGAAACTAGTGGTCTTGTTTAATCATCAACACTTGATGCCGTTTCTTGATTTCTACCTTCATCGATTTCAGCATCACGAAGAGCTCGGGAATCATTTTCGTCATCCCTTGCATACTATAGTTCATCACGAAGTTTCAGTAACTTGGTGATGGTGACTAGAGAACTTGGTCAATCACTATCTTATCTGGAAGATTAACTCCCATTTGATTCAAGTGATTGTAGTACCCAAACATTCTGAGCACATGCTCACTAGTTGAGCAATTCTCCTCCATCTTTTAGGTAAAGTACTTGTCAGAGGTCTCAAACCTCTTGACACGGGCATGAGTCTGAAATACCAGTTTCAGCTCTTGGAACATCTCATATGTTCCGTGATGTTTCAAAAACATTTTTGAAGTCCCAGTTCTAAGCCGTAAAGCATGGTGCACTAAACTATCAAGTAGTCATCATATTGAGCTAGCCAAACATTCATAACGTCTGCATCTGCTCTTGCAATAGGTCTGTCACCTAGCGGTGCATCAAGGACGTAATTCTTCTATGCAGCAATGAGGATACATCTCAGATCATGGACCCAGTCCGTATCATTGATACTATCATCTTTCAACTTAGTTTTCTCTATGAACATATAAACAACATATGGAAGCTATAACACGAGCTATTGATCTACAACATAGTCTGCAAAATACTATCAGGACTAAGTTCATGATAAATTAAAGTTCAATAAATCATATTACTTAAGAACTCCCACTTAGATAGACATCCCTCTAGTCATCTAAATGATCACATGATCCAAATCAACTAAACCATGTCCAATCATCACGTGAGATGGAGTAGTTTTCAATGGTGAACATCACTATGTTGATCATATGTACTATATGATTCACGTTCAACCTTTCGGTCTCAGTGTTTTGAGGCCATATCTGCATATGCTAGGCTTGTCAAGTTTAACCCGAGTATTCTGCATGTGCAAAACTGGCTTGCACCCATTGTATGTGAATGTAGAGCTTATCACACCTAATCATCACGTGGTGTCTCGGCACGACGAACTGTAGCAATGGTGCATACTCAGGGAGAACACTTATAGCTTGAAATTTAGTAAGGGACCATCTTATAGTGCTACCGCCGTACTAACAAAATAAGATGCATAAAAGATAAACATCACATGCAATCAAAATATGTGACATGGTATGGCCATCATCATCTTGTGCTCATGATCTCTATCACCGAAGCATCATCATGATCTCCATCATCACTGGCGCGACACCTTGATCTACATTGTAGCATCGTTCTCATCTCGCCAACTATTGTTACTACGACTATCGCTACTGCTTAGTGATAAAGTAAAACAACTGCATGGAGATTGCATTGCATACAATAAAGCGACAACCATATGGCTCCTACCATTTGCTGATAACTCTATTACAAAACATGATCATCTCATACAACAATTTACATCATTTCATGCCTTGACCATCACATCACAGCAAGCCCTGCAAAAACAAGTTAGACGTCCTCTACTTTGTTGTTGCAAGTTTTATGTGGCTGCTACGGGCTTCTAGCAAGAACCGTTCTTACCTACGCATCAAAACCACAACAATTTTTCATCAAGTGTGATGTTTTAACCTTCAACAAGGACCGGCCGTAGTCAAACTCGATTCAACTAAAGTTGGAGAAACAGACACCCGCCAGCCACCTTTGTGCAAAAGCACATCGGTAGAACCAGTCTCATGAAATGTAATGTCGGTCCAGGCCGCTTCATCCAACAATACCGCCGAATCAAAGTAAGATGTTGGTGGTAAGAAGTATGACTATTATCGCCCACAACTCTTTGTGTTCTACTCGTGCATATAACATGTACGCATAGACCTATCTCGGATGCCACTGTTGGGGAACACAGTAATTTCAAAAAAAATCTACAATCACGCAAGATCTATCTAGGTGATGCATAGCAACGAGAAGGGAGAGTGTGTCCACGTACCCTCGTAGACCGAAAGCGGAAGCATTAAGTAACGCGGTTGACGTAGTCGAACATCTTCGTGATCCAACTGATCAAGTACCAAACGCACGACACCTCCGCGATCTGCACACATTCAGCTCGATGACGTCCCTCGAACTCTAGATCCAGCTGAGGCCGAGGGAGAGTTCCGTCAGCATGACGGCGTGGTGACGGTGATGATGAAGTTACCGGTGCAGTGCTTTGCCTAAGCACTACGACGATATGACTGAGGTGGAAAACTATGGAGGGGGTGTCGGGGAAACTGATCCACGAACACGTATGGGGCCGGCGGACCGGGCCCCTTTCGGTTCGGCGGGGGGCGGAGATCGCACGAAGAGCGGATCGAGGGGAAGCACACGAGCAGTTTACCCAGCTTCGGAGCTCTCCGGAGAGATAACACTCCTACTGCTGCTTGTCTAGTTGTATTATCTGGTGTTCTTGCTCTGGAGCGAGAGAGAGTGATGTGTTTTCTGGGCTACCAATGGATCAAAGCCGACTGTCTGAAGCTCCGAACCGAACCGAACCCCCCTACGTTGCGCATGGGCCTCCTTTTATACGCTAAAGGGGTCACCGACAGGTGGCAACACAGAGGAGGGTAAAAATGTAAAAAGCGAGGTAGTTGGTACAGTTGCTTGTACAGTGCATCCTACCTAACCCCGACAGCAGGGGACAAGGGCATTAAATGCCCGTCTAAGTCGCCCGAACAGTGCAGAAAAGGACCGTTAGAGGCGCCACCGTCCGCCATAATGGCGATCTTGTCAGCTTCGCATGCCACTGCGCACCGCTGGCTGCACAGCCTCCCGCCACGCGCGCCCAGAGAGGCCCCCAGAGCGACACGTTGGTGGATGTGCTGGAGCGTGGGCGCAGAGTGGCCGCCTGCCACGGCAAGCGCCTTGCCGCTGTTGTTATCTTGCCGGGTCCAGAAGCTCGTCACTCACCGGGCCCCGGGGTACCTTGTTTAGCCTTCCCGGCAAGCTCCTCTTGCCGGGGCCTTGGTGCCTTGCTGGAGCGCGTGGCGCATCGCGGCAAGTTCCCTGGAGCGCCTTGGTTGGCCTTCCCGGCAAGCTCCTCTTGCCGGGGTCTTGTCTCCTTAGCTTAAATACTTTGTTCTTGGATGGTTCCAAGGGAACCTTGGGGGATCTTGGCGTTCGCCTGGCAAGCCTTTGCCGCGGCGTGCTGCAACTGCCCGTGCACAAGTTCGGGGTACTAGGGTACCCCTATTCTAGTACACCGACAGGAGCCCCCGGGCCTGGGCCAGACACGGTGCCGAGCGCTGTTGGGCCAGGCCCAAGACAGGGCACGGGCACACACGGGCTGGGCCACGCCAAATCTTGTTCCGTATCCACCGCACTCTCCCATAACGGCACGCGTTGAATGCGGCATCGTGGGAGAGATCGTGGGTGGTTGTTTATTTGGAAGGCCGAAACGTCCGCCCCGTCCCTCTTTATAAGCAGAGGAAACAGGGGCAGTTCGTCCCCCCTCGCTAGTTGTTGCTACTCCTTCTTCACAAACTCCGCCGCTCCCCCCTTCTTCCCGAAGCCGAGAGAGCAGCGCTCCACCCCCCATTGCCACCAGCATCACCATGCCGTCGACCTTCCCCACCACCTCCTCCATGGCCCCGAAAGCCGACAAGGGAAAGGGTGTGAAGTCGGCCGAGGCGCAGCGGCTCGCGGCGCTGCGGAAGGAGCGGGCGATCTTCACCCCCAGCTCGGCGTGCAGGAGCTGAGGGAGTACTTCTACCTCTTTTGGGCGACGGAGACGCGTGCGCATCCGCGCACAAGGGTACTCCCGGCCGCTGCCTCGGAGTCGGCTCCAAATGGGTACCCGTTCTTCCCGCTATTCTTCTATTGCGGGCTCTGCCCGCCCTTCTCGGAGTTCTTTTGTGACATTATGAACACATATGGCTTCCGCCTCCTTGACTTCACCCCCAATGTTGTCCTGACCATGGCGGTTTTCGCACACTTGTGCGAAAACTTTGTCGGAGTCCACCCTAGTGTAGCCCTTTTCCGCCACTTCTTCATACCTCGGGTAGAGAGAGGAGAGCCGCTTGCCGGAGGGATTGCCTGGGTCTCGAGAGTCGGCAAGAAAGAGGTGTACTTGGAGGGTGAGCTTCGCAGCAAGTGGGAGGAGTGGAGAGCGGAGTGGTGTTGGATCGTCGAGGAGGATCCGCAGCCCTTCACCGCCGTGCGCCAAACTCCAATAGTGCGCGGCAATGACTGGAGCAACATGGCCCCAGAAGACGAGAGGCTGAAGATCGCCATCACTAGGATTCTTCGCCTCAGGCTTGCCGGGCTCACCGTAGGTGCTGTCGGGGCAGATTTCCTCCGCCGCCGCATTGCCGCCCTGCAGGAGAGGAGGAGGCCCGCCTGGAAATCAAGAATTCGGCGAACATCATGAGGCTGCGGCCGGGCCTGAACTACAACTTCACTGTCTTGGAGTTGGACGCAATGCTCTTGGAATTATTCAAACGCGACCCCCAGCACCCATTCACACTGCCGAGGGGCGTAGTTCCTTTGTGCAATAACTCTTCGCTTGACCGGATCCGCGCCATGATGCCGTTGTGCGATTCACACGGCATCGTCCCAACTTGGCAAGAGCCTGCGGATGACATTGTGCGAGCGTTCTTCGACACCTTGGAGGAAGTGCCGGTCCGTGCCGACGAGCAGAAGAGCCTCACCCGTGACACCACCGACGAGGAGCTGCAGCTCATCGCTACTAGGGCGGAAGAGGCTGCGGCCGCAGCTGCTGCGGGTGTGTTTGGGTTTACTGTGGAGGAGGCGGAGGCTGCAGAGGCGGCAAACCTTGCCGAACGCGCGGAGTTCATGGGCGAGGAGGAGCCTGCTAGTTTCGAAGCCGAGTCGAGCGAGGCCGGCGAGGAGGAGGCTAAACCTTCAGAGAGCTTGCCGCAGGAGGAGCCCCCGGCCCCGCCAAGGAGGCGCCTTCGCAGGGCCGGGGACGCAGCAGGGCGGCAGCCGGCTCCACAGCCACCGAGCCGCGCGACGCGCTCTACCGCGGCAAGCAGTCTTGCCGCGGGAGCGCCTCTCGCAGCAGCGGCAACTGGAGCGGGATCTTCCCGGGCCGCTGCCACTGCCCCCGCCAAGCGGGCAAGGGATCCTACTCCTCCACCTCGCTGCACCGGAGGAGGGCCGGACTTCGATCTTTCCGCGCTCAGCTCCGACGAGGAGAAGAAGAGTGAGTTTCTTTGGTGCTCTTATAATCCTTCAATCTTGTTGTTTATATCTTGTATCTGACTTGCTCCAATCTGGACTCCTTTCTTTTCAGAACACTGGCCCAGAGAGCGGCGAAGAGGGCCAAGGCCGCGGTGATCATCATCGAGGATGACCCCATTGTGTCGGCAGGAGGTGGGTCCGAGACCACCTTGACGGACCCGGCAATCACCCCTCGGAGCAGCCCCCAGCGCAGCCCCCAGCGTAAGTTCATAGTTTAGCCTTATGCTGTCGGGCGCGCTTGAGTGCTTTTTCCTTTATTGATATCTTGCATGTTGACTTGTGCAGGAGCAGAGCAGCCTCATCAGGAGCGCCCGGAGGCTGGCCCCGAAGTGCCACCTGCTTCGACTGTGCCGCCAAGGGAGGAGTCCCCGGCAAGGGAGCGTTCTCCGGCAAGGGACGGCACTGCTGATCCTGCGGCGACCGAGGCCGCAGCTGAAGATCTTGGCGCAGGTAATCCACTTGCCCAGAAACTTTCCCTTGGGTTCTGCTTCTTCTGTTATTCCTTTCTTAGATTTTTGATTGATTTCCCTCCCTTCTTCGTTCTTCAGACCCATCTTCGGCTGAGAAAATGGAGACAAAGGGCGCCGGCGAGGAAGGTGCCGGTGCTGATGTGACCGCCGGCGAGGAGGCCGCCGGGGCTGCTGCTGCGGAAGACGGCGAGGGGTCGGGCGATCGCACTGACGACCCTGAGGCCGCAGGAGCGCCGGGCGCTGCACCGACCGCTGAACCCTCTGCCGCTTCTGCGGAGCCGGGCTCCGAGGAGCCCCAGCCCGGCGCCTACTTGCAGGCCGGTGACAATATCTTCATCAAGCTGCCCTGGGCGTCGAGCTCCAGGGCACCGGTCGAGGGGGAGACTTTTGACGGGGAGGTGCTCGCCTCTGCTGGGCTGTCATTGGTTCACACGCCCGGCAGCAGCAGCGGCGAGGCTGAGGAGGAGCAGCTGCTGCGGAAGCTGCTGTCACTCTACAGCACCCAGCAAGCCAAGCTGGCTTCCCGGGAAGCGCTTGTCGCGAAGGCGGGGGTTGACATGGAGAAGCGCACGGAGGAGCTCAGGGGACAAAATCAAGAAGCTCTCCGGTCCCTGGCACAGGTGCGGGAGCGAGTAGACGAGGAGCGCACGGCCTTTCTTCTCGAGAAGGCCGAGGCTGAAGAGAATCAAAGGTTGGCTGCCGAGAAGCAGTCCGCGCGGGAAGGTGAGCTAGTGCAGCGGAAGGCCCACCTCGATAGCTACGAGGAAGAGCTCGCCGAGCGTGAGCGAGCACTTGGCGGGGCGCTCAAGGAGGCAAAGGACGCCGCGGCAACTGCAGAGGCCGCCAAGAAAGAGCTAGAGGAGAAGGTGGCGCAGCTGGAGGCCGATATTGGGAAGAGCGGCGAGGAGCTTGCCACGCTCAAGCGTGAGCGCGAGAAGGATGCTGCCGCCCACGGTGAGCTGCAAGGCCTTCTCGCTGAAAGGGGCAAGGAGCTCAGCGCCGCCAAGGATTCCAAAGCAGACCTGGAGCTGAAGCTGGCCACGCTGACGCATACGCTGGAGGCCGCCAAGGAGCGGGAGACGACCTTGGCGGAGAAGGTCAAGGCTGACGCAGCGCTGCTGGAGAGCATTGCAGTCACCCAGAACTCGTTCAGAGACACAGTGGAGCACTGGACCGAAGGTCTGGTGAACACTGCCGCAGTCATCAACGAGGAGCTGGCGCAGCTGGGGATGGAGGACTTTGGGTATCCTTCCGACGAGAGCCTTCAATCCAGCGCCAAGCTCAGCCTATTCTTCAAGGGAGTGGCGACGGCACTCCAGCGGCTCCGGGAGAGGATCCCGAAGCAGCTGGCCGACGAGTCGCGCAAAATCTGCGCTGGGGGTTCTCCAGAAGGTGCTGATGAAGGTGGCCTTCCGCAACCCAGGCCTCAGCTTCACCAACGTCCTCAGGTCCTTGCCGCCTGACGCCGATCTGGACGCACTCAAGGCCCTTGTCGCACCCATTGTGGACAAGGTGAGCGAGATCAAGAGAGTCGAGGGCGGGCGTGTAGATTAGGCCGCCCATTTCTTCTTTTCCCTTGTCGCTGCTAGTCATGTTATGAAAACAGTCTGTTAGAGCTGCGACAAGTTATCTTTGTAATATAACTTTATTTCTGTTATCAATTGCAATGTTATCTCCTCTACTAGATTCCTTCCCTTGTATGTTTTTACCCTACGCTTCTAGGGAACTTGTCGGCGCAGGCGCCCGAGCCGCGAACGCTGAGTGCGGGACTTCAGCAGCCTGCTGGCGGCGCTGCTTCCGACAAGAAACCTTGTCGCGACTAGATGCAGCATGCTTAAGCTGTTGAGCGGACTCGAAACAAAGTAAGGGCGCAACTAGCCACGAGTTGGTTCCTCCACGCACAGGTTTTCCATACAAAGGAGGGTCGTTCGAGGAAGATAACTAAAAAATTTAAAAAAGTGATTGCTCAAACTTTGGCAACTTAGCTTTTCTGTCATTTGCTTCCCGGTAAGGCAAGTCCTTGTTTGAATGACGCCTGGCCCATACCACAATCTTCTCCTTCCCCCCCGGCAAACTTGTGTGCGAGAGAACCTTCTTTTCCTTTTAAGAGAAAAAGAAAGAAGAGAAAATAATAATATGGAGCTCTTCGGCTCGTTACTGCTTACCGGATGTAGGTGCTGCACAAAGTGTCAGATAATTGCATGCAAGAAAGGAACTAACGCATGAAATGGACAAGCTGTGCGGAGCACATGGGGTTTTACTTATGCACGGGATCTGCGCCCGGCTTTGTACAAAGGATTACATGCAACAGCGGCAAGACTTGTACAAAAGGTGGTTGCCGGAACGGGTTCCGGCAACCGCGCCTTATGGGAAAAACTTACAAAGATGTTCTATGTTCCAGGAGTTGCTCACTGGAATGCCATCTTCGGTCTCAAGGCGAACAGCGCCAGGCCTTGTGACTTGTCTCACCCGATAAGGGCCTTCCCACTTCGGCGTCAACTTGTTGGAATTCTTGGCGGATTGAACGCGCCGAAGAACAAGGTCGCCTTCCTCGAAGCTTCTGGCTTTAACTTTGCGACTATGATAGCGGCGCAAAGCTTGCTGGTATCGAGCAGCTCGTACAGCAGCCTGAAGATGATCTTCCTCAAGGAGCAGCGCGTCGTCTTGCCGCAGCTGTTCTTGCTCAAGCTCATCATAAGCGAGCACTCGAGGTGATCTGTATACGAGTTCCGTGGGGAGAACTGCCTCTGCTCCATAGACTAGAGCGAAAGGTGTCTGGCCAGTGGCTCGATTTGGCGTCGTTCTGATCGACCAAAGAACCACCGGCAGCTCCTCGATCCAGTTCCTTCCGCATCTGTGCAGCCTGTCGAAAGTTCTGGTCTTGAGTCCGTGCAGCACTTCAGCATTTGCCCTCTCTGCTTGACCGTTGCTTCTCGGATGAGCAACAGAAGCGAAGCAGACCTTGGCGCCAAGGTTTTGGACGTACTGCATGAAGGTGCGGCTCGTGAATTGCGTGCCGTTGTCGGTGATGATCCTGTTAGGGATCCCGAAACGGCAAACAATCGACCTAAAGAACTTGACTGCTGACTGTGCTGTCACCTTCCTCACTGGCTGCACTTCCGGCCACTTTGTGAACTTGTCGATTGCGACGTACAAGTACTCAAAGCCCCCGACAGCTCGGGGGAAGGGGCCGAGGATATCGAGCCCCCAGACCGAAAATGGCCAGGATAAAGGGATTGTCTGGAGAGCTTGACCTGGCTGGTGTATCTGTTTGGAGTGGAACTGGCACGCTTCACATTTGGTTACTTGTGCAGTTGCATCCTGGAGGGCTGTCGGCCAAAAGAAACCTTACCGGAAAGCTTTGCCGGCAAGTGCTCTTGCACCTATGTGGTGGCCACATATGCCTCCATGTATCTCTACCAACAGCTTTTGTCCATCTTCTGGGCGAATACACTTCAATTTCACACCGTTGAGTCTTCTTCTGTACAGTATGCTATCGACAAACTGGTACATACTTGACTGCCGGGCTACTCTTTCCGCTTCTTCTTGTTCTTCGGGAAGTTCTCCTGTCTGAAGGAAATGGACAATCTGTTGTGCCCATGCTGGAGCCTGTGGCTCGACAACAAGGACTAAACGCACATCTTCTGCTGCGGGAACATCTGCTTCTACGGCAAGGACTTGCGGCCCTGCCGGAGCTTGATGTTCCCCGGCAAGCTTGCCGGAGCAAAACTTGTCGGGAGCGTCTGCTTCAACGGAACAAACCATTAGGCTTGCCGGAGCAGACTGCCCCTCAGCATCCTTGGTGTTGATCTTGGGGACTTTCTTGGCGGCGGCTTCGGGGAGCTCTGCCGGAAAGTAGTCACCAGAAATCAACTTCCTCTTTTTGCTTTGTCCAGTTGATGGTGTTACGGATGGTTGAGTCAACTTAAGCACAAAGATCCCTGGTTCCACAGGTAACTTTAGTGCGGCGCACTTTGACAGGCCATCAGCAATATCATTCTGAGCTCTTGGGATATGCTCCATTTGTAGGCCGTCAAAGTGCTCCTCTAGCTTCCTCACTTCATCGACATACGCTTCCATCAACGGACTCTGGTAGTTCTTGTTCACTTGTCGGACGACAAGCTGTGAGTCACCCCTGACAATGAGCTTCTTAATCCCAAGGTCTGTTGCAATTCTGAGACCGGCAAGCAATCCTTCATACTCTGCAGTATTGTTGGTTGCTTGCTCTTTGGGAAAGTGCATCTGGACTATGTACTTAAGGTGCTCTCCGGTGGGTGCGACAAGCAGCACACCTGCACCGGTGCCTTGTAGCGAGAAGGCTCCATCGAAGTACATCAGCCACTCTTTGCTTGCCTCTTTGACGGGGATGCTCGTTTCTGGAATTTCTTCATCTGGGGTTGGCGTCCACTCTGCTATGAACTCTGCCAATGCTCTGCTTTGGATAGTTGAGGTGCTCTCAAACTTGAGGCCAAAGCTTGACAGTTCCAGCGCCCACTCGACAATCATGCCTGTTGCTTCTGGATTTTGCAGTATCCTCTTCAGCGGAAAGCGAGTGACGACTGTGATCTCATGTGCTTGTAAGTAATGGCGCAGCTTTCTCGAGGCCATAAGGAGGCCGAAAAGCAACTTCTGCACACCATAGTACCTTGATCTAGCCCCCTGCAGAAGAGAACTGACAAAGTAAACTGGGCGCTGCACCATTCTCCTTGGCATCTCATCATGTTCCTGCGTAAACCCATGTTTGTCGGGACCAGAGCTTGTCGACGAAGCACCTGCTTGTCGCTGGATGGATCTGCCGTGGTTGTTGGCTCATCATCTGCCTCCCTCTCCGCCACTAACGCAGCACTAACCACTTGATTGGTTGCCGCTATATACAGCAGCAACTTCTCTTGCGGCTTAGGTGCGACAAGCGTTGGAGTGGAGGACAGGTATCTCTTCAAGTCCTGCAGCGCAGCCTCCGCTTCCGGAGTCCATTTCATTGGACCTGCCTTTTTCAAAATTTTGAAAAATGGCAGGGCGCGCTCAGCAGATCTAGAGATAAACCTGCTGAGAGCAGCCACGCAACCGGCAAGCCTTCATACATCCTTGACGCGCTTTGGTGCTTCGATCTGCTCAATGGCTTTGATCTTGTCGGGATTGGCTTCAATTCCCCGCTGAGACACGAAGAACCCGAGAAGCTTGCCGGAAGGGACTCCAAACACGCACTTCTCGGGGTTAAGCTTGAGGTTGATCTTGCGCAGGTTTGCAAATGTCTCATCTAAATCTTGAATCAAGGTCGCTTTGTCCTTGCTCTTGACCACTATGTCATCCATGTAAGCTTCCACATTTCTGTGTATTTGTGGCTCAAAAGCATGGTGAACTACCCTTGCGAATGTTGAACCAGCATTCTTCAAACCGAAAGGCATCCGTACGAAGCAGTACGTGCCACACGGGGTGATAAATGCGGTTTTCTCTTCATCTTCTTCTGCCATGAAGATCTGATGATATCCTGAGTATGCATCAAGAAATGAAAGCAAATCACATCCGGCTGTGGAGTCAACAATCTGGTCAATACGCGGCAAGGGAAATGGGTCTTTGGGACAAGCTTTATTAACATCAGTGAAGTCAATACAAAGTGTCCATTTCCCGTTAGCTTTGCGCACAACAACAGGATTGGCCAACCATGTGGGATGGAGTACTCCTCTGACAAGGCCTGCTGCTTCCAACTTCTTGATTTCTTCTGCGATGAATTCTTGGCGCTCTACTGCCTGCTTCCTGACTCTCTGCTTGACGGGCCGCGCATGAGGACAGACGGCAAGGTGGTGCTCAATCACTTTCCTGGAACACCGGGGATATCAGACGGTTTCCACGCAAACACGTCGATATTCGCCCGCAGGAAAGCAACGAGTGCGCTTTCCTATTTGGGGTCAAGAGTGGCGCTGATGGTGAAGGTACCACCAACGCCATCCTCTTTGGCGGACACCTTCTTAGTCTTAGGTGGAGCTGCCATCGTCTTCTTGCACTTGCCGGTGGAGCTCGATGGTGCGTCCTCGACGGTAGCGCAACACTCCGAAGAGGTGCGCTTGCCGGAGTGGGCATCAGAGCTCTTGCCGGACTTGGTCTTCTTCTTCCCCCCGGGAGCTTCAGCGGCAAGTGTCCTTCATTCTGCTGCGGCTGCTGCTTCCTGGTAGATCTTGTCGGCACAGATAAGAGCATCCTTCTTGTCGCCAGGGACAGAGATGACACTTATTGGGCCTGGCATTTTCAGTACGTTGTACGCATAGTGAGAGGCTGCCATGAACTTGGCGAGTGCCGGACGGCTAAGGATTCCATTGTAAGGTAATGGAAAGTCGGCAACGTCAAACGTGACCCTCTCAGTCCTGAAGTTTAGCTCACTGCCAAATGTTACCGGCAACGTGATCTTTTCCTTTGGCTTGCTCCTTCCCGGGTTGATTCCTTGAAATGTGTCGGTCTCTTCGAGCTTGCTGTCAGGGATCTGGAGCTTCTGGAGCACCACGGAGGAGATCAAGTTCAAACCGGCCCCACCGTCAACTAGCATCTTAGTGACCTTGAGGTTGTGGATTGTTGGTGAAACCAACATCGGCAAGCACCCGACCACAGTTATGCGATCCGGGTGGTCCTCAATATCAAAGATGATAGGCATGCGGGACCATTTCAGAGGCCTGCGTGACTCGACGGGTGGTTCTGCTGCATTAACCTCCCGCATCCACTGCTTGAGCTGGCGGTGCGAGGCATGCAGAGAAGCACCACCGTCAACGCACAGGACCTCTGTAGCTTTCTGGAACTCCTGCTCATCGGTCTCCTCATCATCCATATCTTCATCGTCACCGTCATCTTCATCCTTGTCGCGGCCGCGAGGAGGTCTGTCTCCTTGCCGCTGCTTGGTCTTGCCGCGGTGTCCTCCTCGGCCAGGACATTTCTTGTCGGATCCACGAGCTCCTTCCTGGGCCTTTTCCTTGTCGCGCCGCTCGTATTCAGCTTTCTGTTGCTCAACAAGCTGCTCGACCCTCTTGCAGTTCTGAAGATCATGGCCCTTGGTGCGGTGAATCTTGCAATACTGCTTGTTGATGCCGTCCTGCTTGTCGGCGACCGCCACCTCCGCGGCAACCTCCTTGCCGGAGTCACCAGCTTTGGCTTCCTTGGCACCGCCACCGTTGCCGGACTGCTCAACAACTAGCACTTCTTTGCCTTTCCTCCTTCTGTTGTTCCGCCGCCGGTTTTTCCTTGTCGGGGCGGCATCTTCGCTGTCAGATCCTCCCGCTCCTATATTTTCTCCGGGGAGTCTCCTCCCTTCCTCAGCACGTGCACACTTGTCGGCCAGTGCATATAACTCACTGACGTCCCTGATCTTGCACATCGCCATTTCCTCCCGCATTCTGCGGTTCCGCATGTTCTGATGGAACGCGCTGATCACCGCGGCAGGGTGGACGTCTGGGATGTTGTGCTGCACACTACTGAATCTCTGAATGTACTTGCGCAGGGGCTCTCCTTCCTTCTAGGAGAGCAGATGAAGATCACTCTCCTGGCCATGAGGCTTGTGTCCGCCGGTAAAGGCACCGACAAACTGGTGGCACAGATCAGCCCAAGAGGATATGGAGTTGTCCGGCAAGTGCATGAGCCAGGATCTGACGTTGGGCTTGAGCACCAGCGGGAAGTAGTTGGCAAGGATCTTATCATCTCGTCCCCCGGCAGCTTGCACCGCGATGGTGTAGATGCTGAGGAACTCTGACGGATGCGTCTTGCCGTCGTACTTCTCCGGTACGTCTGGCTTGAAGTTCTTTGTAATGGGCCACTGGACTTGCCGCAGCTCACGAGTGAACGCAGGACAACCTACCGCATACGGCAGATCGCCTGGTTCCCCTGGCGCATGCATGTCAACAGAGGGCCCAGCGCGCTTGTCGGATTGATGTCGCACTTCTCTTCAGCGCTCGATGCGGGTTCGAGCGTCTTCTTGTTGTCGATCATGAAGAACTTGGCGCTGATCGCGACGAGCTCGTGGATCCGACGATGCAGTGGAGTCGCTGTCGATGTGGATCCGGCGAGTCGGCGATCTTGGCCTTCGAGGCGGTGATTGCATGGTAGTTGCACCTTCGCCCGTTTCGTCGCCACCGGCTCGCGTCCGGCGGTCCTGTCGCGGCGGCGACGCGCTCGGCCGCCATGGAGCATCGCCGTTGGCGTACCTGATGAGACTTTGAATGGTGGCTCTCCATTCGTCGATCTTGTCCGACGTCGGAGGGTAATCTAGGAGAAGTTGAGCTCGCGCCAAAGCTTCTGCTGGAGTGGTGGGTGGCAGTGGCGGACAGCGCGAGGAGCGGGACGTGCTCGAACTTCTAACTATGTTAGAAGGAGCAGTATCCCGTCCGGGCGACCGCGCGCCGCTCGTGCCAGCACGCTGGCGTGCATGCTAGTCTTGAGCGGCCCGAGATCCACCAGCTTGGTCTTGGGCTATCACGCGTATGGCACTGCTAGCGCCATGACGTTGTTGATCCTGCGCCTCCTGAGAGTGGCGTGGAACATGTACAATCGCCGAGGTTTGTGCAGCCTTGTTCTTGGACCTGGCGGCATCATGAGCTTCCTCGTCGACGTCCTTTCTTCCGCCGGCGTCCATCCCACCACTCGTTTGCTCCAACGGTGGCGGAAGTGACGTGGATGGAGCGGCTGCCGCCGAAGTCTTCTTCTTCGGTGGCATGTTGATCAAGGGAATAAGGATCTAGCTCGTGTGAACGCCGGATCTGGTTCACACAATCTCGACACCCCCTACCTGGCGTGCCAAAGATGTCGGGGAAACTGATCCATGAACACCTATGGGGCCGGCGGATCGGGCCCCTTTCGGTTCGGCGGGGGGCGGAGATCGCGCGAAGAGCGGATCAAGGCGAAGCACACGAGCAGTTTACCCAGCTTCGGAGCTCTCCGGAGAGATAACACTCCTACTGCTGCTTGTCTAGTTGTATTATCTGGTGTTCTTGCTCTCGAGCGAGAGAGTGATGTGTTTTCTGGGCTACCAATGGATCAAAGCCGACTGTCTGAAGCTCCGAACCGAACCGAACCTCCCCTACGTTGCGCATGGGCCTCCTTTTATACGCTAAAGGGGTCACCGACAGGTGGCAACGCAGAGGAGGGTAAAAATGTAAAAAGCGAGGTAGTTGGTACAGTTGCTTGTACAGTGCATCCTACCTAACCCCGACGGCAGGGGACAAGGGCATTAAATGCCCATCTAAGTCGCCCGAACAGTGCAGAAAAGGACCGTTAGGGGAGCCACCATCCGCCACGATGGCGATCTTGTCAGCTTCGCATGCCACTGCGCACCGCTGGCTGCACAGCCTCCCGCCACGCACGCCCAGAGAGGCCCCCAGAGCGACACGTTGGTGGATGTGCTGGAGCGTGGGCGCAGAGTGGCCGCCTGCCGCGGCAAGCGCCTTGCCGCTGTTGTTATCTTGCCGGGTCCAGAAGCTCGTCGCTCACCGGGCCCCGGGGTACCTTGTTTAGCCTTCCCGGCAAGCTCCTCTTGCCGGGGCCTTGCTGCCTTGCCGGAGCGCGTGGCGCGTCGCGGCAAGTTCCTTGGAGCGCCTTGGTTGGCCTTCCCGGCAAGCTCCTCTTGCCGGGGTCTTGTCTCCTTAGCTTAAATACTTTGTTCTTGGATGGTTCCAAGGGAACCTTGGGGGATCTTGGCGTTCGCCCGGCAAGCCTTTGCCGCGGGGTGCTACAACTGCCCGTGCACAAGTTCGGGGTACTAGGGTACCCCTATTCTTGTACACCGACAGGTGGGCACCGCAAGTGGCCAAAGATCAACTTGTGTGTCCTTGGGGTGCTCCCCTCCCCCGTATATAAAGGAGTGAGGGAGGAGGCAGCCACCCTAGGGGGCGCGCCAAGCATAGGGAGTCCTACTAGGACTCCCAAGTCCTAGTAGGATTCCCTTTCCTATTAGGAGTAGGAGAGAAGGAAAGACAGGGAGAGGGAGAAGGAAAGAGGGGCTGGGCCCCCACCCCTTATCCAATTCAGTTTGGGCAGGGGGAGGCGCGCGCCACCTCTTGGCCCTTCTACCCTCTCCCCACTAAAGCCCAATAAGGCCCATTACTTCTCCCGGTGAATTCCCGTAACTCCGGTACTCCAAAAAATACCCGAATCAGTCGGAACCTTTCCGATGTTCGAATATAGCCTTCCAATATATCGATCTTTACGTCTCGACCATTTCAAGACTCCTTGTCATGTCCGTGATCTCATCCAGAACTCCGAACAACCTTCGGTACATCAAATCACATAAACTCATAATACCAATTGTCATGGAACGTTAAGCGTGCGGACCCTACGGGTTCGAGAACTATGTAGACATGACCGAGACACATCTCCGGTCAATAACCAATAACGGAACCTGGATGCTCATATTGGTTCCTACATATTCTACGAAGATCTTTATCGGTCAAACCGCATAACAACATACGTTGTTCCCTTTGTCACCGGTATGTTACTTGCCCGAGATTCGATCATCGGTATCATCATACCTAGTTCAATCTCGTTACCGGCAAGCCTCTTTAGTCGTTCCGCAATGCATCATCCCGCAACTAACTCATTAGTCACATTGCTTGCAAGGCTTATAGTGATGTGCATTACCGAGAGGGCCCAGAGATACCCCTCCTATACACAGAGTGACAAATCCTAATCTCGATCTATGCCAACCCAACAAACACCTTCGGAGACACCTGTAGAGCATCTTTATAATCACCCAGTTACGTTGTGACGTTTGATAGCACACAAGGTGTTCCTCCGGCATTCGGGAGTTGCATAATCTCATAGTCTGAGGAACATGTATAAGTCATGAAGAAAGCAGTAGCAATGAAACTGTAACGATCATAATGCTAAGCTAACGAATGGGTCTTGTCCATCACATCATTCTCCTAATGATGTGATCCCGTTCATCAAATTACAACACATGTCTATGGTTAGGAAACATAACCATCTTTGATAGACGAGCTAGTCAAGTAGAGGCATACTAGGGACACTATGTTTTGTCTATGTATTCACACATGTACTAAGTTTCCGGTTGATACAATTCTAGCATGAATAATAAACATTTATCATGATACAAGGAAATAAATAATAACTTTATTATTGCCACTAGGGCATATTTCCTTCATTCTCTGGGAGGCGCACTTGCCGATCTGCTCCGGTCCGCAGTTGTCATCGTCCTCTCTCTCTCTCTCCAGTGTCGATGAGTGATACGTCCATCTTGCATCATGCTTTTATATCGATATTTATTGCATTATGGACTTATATCACACGTTATGTCACAATACTTATGCCTATTCTCACTTATTTTACAAGGTTTACATGAAGAGGGAGAATGCCGGCAGCTGGGGTTCTAGGCTGGAAAAGGAGCAAATATTAAAGACCTATTCTGCACAACTCCAAAAGTCCTAAAACTCCACGAAAGTAATTTTTGGATTTAATAAAAAATATTAAGCGGAAGAAATACCAAAGAGGGGCCACCCACCGTCCACGAGGTGGGGGGTGCGCCCTACCCCCCTGGGCACGCCCACTGCCTCGTGGGCCCCCTGGCAGCCCTTCGGTGGCCATCTTCTGCTATATGAAGTATTTTACCCTGGAAAAAACTCAGAAGCAAGCTTTTGGGATGAAACTCCGCCGCCATGAGGCAGAACCAATCTAGGGCTCCGGCGGAGCTGTTCTGCCGGGGAAACTTCCCTCCGGGAGGGGGAAATCATCACCATCGATCCTCTCATCGGGAGGGGGTCAATCTCCATCAACATCTTCACCGGCACCATCTCCTCTCAAACCCTAGTTCATATCTTGTATCCAATCTTAGTCCCAAAACCTCAGATTGGTACCTGTGGGTTGCTAGTAGTGTTGATTACTCCTTGTAGTTGATGCTAGTTGGTTTATTCGGTGGAAAATCATTTGTTTAGATCCTTAATGCATATTAATACCCCTCTGATTATGAACATGAATATGCTTTGTGAGTAGTTATTACGTTTGTTCCTGAGGACATGGGAGAAGTCTTTCTATAAGTAGTCATGTGAATTTGGTATTCGTTCGATATTTTGATAAGGTGTATGTTGTCTCTCCTCTAGTGGTGTTATGTGAACATCGACTACATGACACTTCACCATTATTTGGGCCTAGAGGAAGGCATTGGGAAGTAATAAGTAGATGATGGGTTGCTAGAGTGATAGAAGCTTAAACCCTAGTTTATGTGTTTCTTCGTAAGGGGCTGATTTGGATCCATATGTTTCATGATATGGTTAGGTTTACCTTAATACTTATTTTGTAGTTGCGGATGCTTGCAATAGGGGTTAGTCATAAGTGGGATGCCTGTCCAAGTAAGGGTAGTACCCAAGCACCGGTCCACCCACATATCAAATTATCAAAGTAACGAACGTGAATCATATGAGCGTGATGAAAACTAGCTTGACGATAATTCCCATGTGTCCTCGGGAGCGCTTTTCTCTATATAAGAACTTGTCTAGGCTTTTCCTCTGCTACAAAAAGGATTGGGCCTCCTTGCTGCACCTTATTTAATTTCATTGCTTGTTACCCGTTACAAATTACCTTATCACAAAACTATCTGTCACCGATAATTTCAGTGCTTGCAGAGAATACCTTACTGAAAACCGCTTGTCATTTCCTTCTGCTCCTCGTTGGGTTCGACACTCTTACTTATCGAAAGGACTACGATAGATCCCCTACAGTTGTGGGTCATCAAGACTCTTTTCTGGCGCCGTTGCCGGGGAGTCAAGCGCCTTTGGTAAGTGGAACTTGGTAAGAAAAAATTTATATAGTGTGCTGAAATTTACTATCACTTGTTACTATGGAACATAATCCTTTGAGGGGCTTTCTCGAGGTATCTTCACCCCGACCAATAGAGCAAAGAGTTGCTCCTCAACCTATTGAACCTACTGAAAATGTTTGCTTTGAAATTCCTTCGGGTATGGTAGAGAAACTGCTAGCTAATCCCTTTACATGAGATGGAACATTGCATCCCGATTTACACCTAATCTATGTGGATGAAGTTTGTGGATTATTTAAGCTTGCAGGTATGCCCGATGATGTTATCAAGAAGAAGGTATTCCCTTTATCTTTGAAGGGAGAGTCCTTGACATGGTATAGGCTATGTGATGATATGGGATCATGGAACTACAAAAGATTGAAATTGGAATTTCACCAAAAGTTTTATCTTATGCATCTTGTTCATCATGATCGTAATTATATATATAATTTTGGCCTCGCTGTCGGTGTCAAAACTGGCAGATCTCGGGTAGGGGGTCCCGAACTGTGTGCCTAAGGCTAATGGTAACAGGAGGCGGGGGACACAATGTTTACCTAGGTTCGGGCCCTCTCTATGGAGGTAATACCCTACTTATAGCTTGATTGATCTTGATGATATGAGTATTACAAGAGTTGATCTACCACGAGATCGTAGAGGCTAAACTCTAGGAGCTAGCCTATGATTATGATTGATCTTGTCCTACAGACTAAACCCTCTGGTTTATATAGACACCGGAGGGGGCTAGGGTTACACAGAGTCGGTTACAGAGAAGGAAATCTACACATCCGAATATCCAAGCATGCCTTCCACGCAAAGGAGAGTTCCACCCGGACACGGGACGAAGTCTTCAATCTTGTATCTTCATAATCCAACAGTCCGGCACAAGTACATAGTTCGGCTGTCCGAGGACACCCTAATCCAGGACTCCCTCAGTAGCCCCCGAACCAGGCTTCAATGGTGATGAGTCCGGCACATAGATTGTCTTCGGCATTGCAAGGTGGGTTCTTCTCCAAATCCTTGAGTACCTATTGCGACGAGCACTGTCCGGCTTCCCATTAATGTTGCACTCCTTGGCTTATGTACCTTAATAATGGCAGTCTCCACGTGTCGAGCGAATGTGAGAAGTCGGGGCATTTTTACATTTGCCACCCTAACCTTGTAAGCAAATCGTCTATTAAAGAGATGGGGATCCTCAGATCCAAATCACACCATCTTCCCCAAGCGAGGAATCATCAGAGCGCGTCTGAAAAAACCAGCCCATCATGGCCGGCCACCGCAGCTCCTCTTCTCGCTCCCGTAATGCTAAGCCAGGTGATTGGGTGAAATGCACTGTATCCCACGGCCAGTTGGTGGAGTTGCAGACCCAGGGGTTTCTCCCACTTGCATATCTTGTCCCCGTCCGAGCCGGATTAGCCACTTACAATGGCAGGGAGCAAGCAGAGAGTTTCCCCAACCCATCCAGGGGGAAGCGAGTGTGCCTTGTCCCTTGCTTGCTGAGGGGCCTCGGATTTCCAATCCATCCGTTCCTCCGCGGGCTCCTGGAGTATTACGGCCTCCAACTGCATAACTTCACTCCTTCCTCCATACTGCAATCGTAGGTTATGTCGCTCTTTGTGAGCTATTTCTGGGCTGCAAAGCTCATTTCGAGCTATGGAAGAGGCTATTCTGCCTCATCCCTCGCAATTGGAAGGGATCAATATACCAAGTGGGCAGAGCTGAAATATGGCGCATTGTCGGGACCGGACACCTATCCGGCACTTCGAAGAAGACATCTGAAGACTGGCCTTCAGAGTGGTTTTATATGGAGGACGTCCCCCTTCCGGACCCTATTCGGATGGGCCTTCCTGAGTTTACCAATGCCCCATTGAAGAAACGACGCGGCTGATGTCCCCGGAGCCCCCAGGAGGAAGATAACAGAGAGGACCTTTATCTGATGGGTGGAATAAAAACGCTAGCCAAATCTAGATTGACAATAATCAAGGTTATGTCAGTCTGCATGATGCGGGGAGTGCAGCCACTCCAGTATCGGGGGAAACCCATGTGGCACTTCAATGGAGAAGATGACGCCACCCGCTGCGGTCGTAAAGGTCCAGAGTCCGCCACCGCTCTGGCGAAAATACTGTTCGATTCGTATAAAGGAGAAGAAGAGGAGTTTATCCACATTAAGCCACGGGATGGGTTTTCCATGCACAACCCCCCAAGATGGGTGAGCTGCTATCCTTTACTCAACTCCATTCATTCCCGCATTCTTACATCAAAAAAATTACCTTGCTAATCCATAGCAGGAACTGCGAAAAGCTATGAGGGAGGTCCATAGCCCGTCTCTACAGCCAGAGGACCCTGACCGGGCCATCGATCCCGGACTCGAAGAAGATCCGGACGTATTTGTGGAGCTCGTCGACAGGATGTTTTACCAGGCAAGCTGTGATGGCGCCTTGGTGGCCATCATTGCCGATTATCCTGGCCTCCTCCCCGCATCACATGTAAGTAAAACCGGAATCCTGACTTCTGAGAAGGATCCCTTCTTTACACCTTACCCACCGCACATGTCTTGCACTTTATAGGGAAGGCCATCGGGGTGCCGTGTCGAACCCACGGCGACTCACCAACAGGGGGCACCCAAGCCGGGTAGGCTTAAAAGGAAGGCGGCCAGGACCGAGACGCCGTTGCAGAGGTATGATTTAAAACCTGCTCTGTGATTATCGTCTTTAAAATATAACAATGTCCCCTGGCAGAAAGAGTGCTCGCCGGACTGTGACCGGAGATCCTGCCGGATATGCCTCCACCAGCCAGACTCCAGAACCGGACTCAAGGGCGGAGGCTAACGTGGGGATAACGCCGGACGGTCCTCCTACAGAGGATGCGGATAGAATATCCGCTACAAATTCTGAAGTAGAGAGCGCTATGAATCACAGGCGTCGACGGGCCGTACTCCGCGACCCTAATTTCTCCGAAGAGGCGTTCAACGCCTTCAACTCGGGAGACGCGTACATCCAAGCTGCTCAAGGTGGGCTTGCTAGAGCCACAGACCAGTATTTAAAGGATATACGGGTAAGAAAAATCTGATAATTATGTATATCAGTAGCCCCTGAGACTTGAAATAGTTGGCACAACTGATTTAAGGATCATTGTTTGCATAGGTTCTTACAGAGAAGAACACCCATTTGTCTCAAGAGTTGGAGGAGTGCAAAGCCCAGCTACGGGGCGCAGTTGCCGGAATGGAGGAATCCAAGAAGGCCTCATCTGGTAATACTTGTCTCGATCAAAAAGAATGTAATGACGTGTACCAGTTAGTATTTGGCATGCTCGCTAATCTAACAATAGATTCTGCAGACAATCCTGGAGCGAATCCGGAGATCGTACGAGAAGATGAGCAACATGCTCAACGACAGCTAGAGGCTGGCGAGCGCATGCTTACACGGGTTAGGAGAGAGAAAAATGATCTCCAGGCTGCCAATAACCGGCTAGGCGTTGAACTGGAAGATGTTCGGGCCCAGCTTGCTGACTCCGTGAAGGAAAACAAGAGGCTTCGACGTGGCATTTTTAGTATGTGCTCAAACGAACCTTTATATAATTCGGCGAAGAAACGCGCTAACAGGGTTTTGTCTGTAGGTATGCTGGCAGGTCGTCCCAAAGAGGAGATACCCGGATCCGCAGGCGATCTTCTGCCAGAGCTTGTACAACTGCATGAACAAGTTCGGCAGGTGATGCAGGGTATTGCCCAGGCCTTGTGGCTATCCGCCTCCCTGCCAGGAGGCATGGGGGAGCTTGTAGAGATGCTCAAGGGAGCGCGGCGGCGCTTCCGATTATGGAAGATATCGGCCTGCTGACAAGGTGTGAGGGAAGCCTGGGCCATGGTGAAAACGCGGTACACCAAGGTTGACCCGAATCACTTGGCCGAGGTCGGACCTGTAGGGTCAGATGGGAAAGAGATCCCCGTTAGTCTGGTATTTGACCAGGTAGCACTACAAAAAAAAGACACATCCATGACATTTTGGGCCGAACGAAAAAAAAATCTGTCATACATATGACACTTCTATGACGATAATTGTGACAAAACCCGGTATCATCATAGATGTGGTGGGCTCCTACTTCTATGAAAAAAAATCATGACAGAAAATGGGCTTTTCCTCCTGGGCGGGCCGGAGACGCAGCTGCATGACATTCTTTGGGCCGTCCATGACGGAAAATACCGTGGTAGAAGCGAGGGGGAGGAAAATTTCGAGGAGTTGTCGGTTACGGTGGGAGGTCGGGGGCGAGCGATGCGTTTTTCTCTCGTACACGTACGCACGTGTGTGCGAGGCGTTGGCTCTAACTGAACCCGAGCGGGGCGTTGGGCTCTAACTGAACCCGAGCGATTGCACTGTAGGCTACGCGTTACTGAACCCAAGCGATTGGTCGATGGCTGTTAACTGAACCCGATCGAGCGATTCCTTCGCTACTGCTGCTAACTGAAGCCGATCGATTGGATGAACAGTGAGCATTGCGGGGGGTTTGGATGAACAGTTGAGCGGTGGCATTGCCTCTGGATGAACAGGACCCCGTGGTGTGGAGGGCTGGATGAACAGTAGACGGTGGAGGGGTGGCCGTGGAGGGGTGGTTGAACAGGACCCCGTGGTGTGGAGGGTTGGATGAATAGTAGACGGTGGAGGGGTGCCCATGGAGGGGTGGTTGAACAGTAGCCGGTGGAGTAGCACGCGGTGGAGGCTGGATGAACAGGAGCCCGTGGAGGCTGGAGGAGGTCGACGGTAGCCCGTGGAGGCTGGAGGAGGTCGACGGTGGAGATGAACAGTATCCCGTGGAGTCCCGTTTCGCGGTACACCACACCCCTCCCGATGAACAGGACCCCTGTTTCGACCGTAGCGCTCCAACACAAGTCCGTTTCGTCCATTTTGCGGTACGCCACATCCCTCCCGATCAACAGGACCCCCTGTTTCGACCGTAGGAGGTCCATTTCCTCCGTTTTGCGGTACGCCACACCCCACCCGATCAACAGGACCCCCGTTTCGGCCGTAGGAGGTCTGTTTCCTCCGTTTTGTAGCACGCCACGCCCCTCCCGATCAACAGGACCCCGTTCTGAATGTAGGAGGTATGTTTCCTCCATTGTGTGGTACGCCAGGCCTCGTTTTTATCGCCTGTTCTGTCCAAGCCGGTTGGCTCCCATGCATTCTGTTGCCTCCTGATGAACACGACGCATTCCGTTGCCTCCCGATGAACACGATGCATTCCGTTGCCTCCCGATGAACACGACGCATTCCCTTGCCTCCCCATGAACATGACGACGACGATGTTTCTCCGTTCCGACCCAGCCATGTACACGAGCCCTGACCATACGTATGCGTGAGTAGGCGTTCGAGACCCCTCCCGTATGTACGTACGTGGCCGTATTTTCTTTCTTGCACCCTGGCCGTTGTACGTACGTGTACATGCTACGTGCGCGCCTCTACTACGACACGTACGCGCCTCTACTACGACACGTGCGCGCCTCTACATCGACCAGTATATATGTACGTACACACTCGCGACCAGAATGACAACGCTGCGTACGCTTCGACCAGGTGGGTCCCGACTGTCAGGCACTTCCTTGCATGCGAAGATGTAGCTGGTGGGTCCCAGCAGTCAGGGGGCGAATCGCTTTTGTTTGCCCGGACGCACTTCCTTGCGTGCGAAGATGTAGCTGGTGGGTCCCAGCAGTCAGGGGGGCGAATCGTTTTTTTTTTGCCCGGATGCACTTCCTTGCGTGCGAAGATGTAGCTGGTGGGTCCCAGCAGTCAGGGGGCAAATCATTGTTTTCGCGAAATATGATGGCCCGTCCGGTGGGTCCCTGCTGTCAGGTGGAGGAATAATTATTTTGCACGTAATAAGGAGGCACTTCCTTGCTGCGGCCGTGGACCAAGCTGTCAGCCTCTCCACGTACAGTCCACATCCGATGGAAGTCGTTCCTTGACCACGTTGACCACGCCGCACCGAGAGCACCAGGGCAGTGGACGACGGCGAGGCCTAGGAAGGGGACGACGCGGAGCCGGGGAACACGCGGCAGTGGATGCCCACGCGTAGAGGAGTACGAGGGTTCACTGGTTCGCTGCGGTGTGAGGCTGTCGTCGCCGTAGAATAACAGGGGGTGTGGGTGAGTAGAGGGATGGTCTAGCTAGCGGTGGGAGTAGTAGAGGGCAGTGAGGCCTCCGCCGCATCGCAGTTGGCCACGGGAGGCAGGAGCACGAGGCACGACCGGCGCTAGTTTGGGCGGCTGGAGTAAGAAGACCAGAGGTTGAAGAAGCATTACGGCCGTTGGATGGACATCATATGGTCACTGGAGCTAGAATCGTGCATATTGACTAAGTTGACAAAGCCCTCCGTCCCCGTCAACTTAGTAGGCCCACAAGTTAGCCTGCCACTATACTTGGTCCCACCTAACAGGCGGAGTATTCATTTTATTTGTGCGTAATAAGGAGGCACTTCCTTGCGTGCGAAGATATAGTTGGTGGGTCCGAGCTGTCAGCGGTGGTAACGTTTTTTTCGTCAAATACAGAGGCCCTTTCGGTGGGTCCCTGATGTCAGGTGGAGGAATCATTATTTTGTGCGTAATAAGGAGGCATTTCCTTGCGTGCGGCTGTGGACCCAGCTGTCAGCCTCTCCATGTACAGTCCACTTCAGATGCATGTCAGTCGTTGACCACATTGACCAGGCCACGCCGAGAGCACTAGGGCGGTGGACGACGGCGAGGCCTAGGAAGGGAACGACACGGAGGCAGGGAAGACTCGGCAGTTGTTTCCCACGTGGAGGGGAGTACGAGTGTACAAGTGTTTACTGGTTCGTCTGCCATCGCCGGAGAATAACAGTAGGTGTGGGTGAGTAGAGGGATGGCTAGGCCAGCAATGGGAGTACGATGGGGCGGTGAGGCCTGCGCGGTAGCAGAGCCGGCCGCAGGAAGGAGGGAGCAGGTAGTCCCGACGACGCTTGTTTGAGCGGCTGGAGCAGGAAGAGCAGAGATTGAAGAAGCACGACGGCCGTTGGATGGCCATCCAACAGTCACTGCTTGTGCGTCAACCTTTTTTTAGGAAAGCCTCAAATCTGTGCAAAACGGCATACAACCCATCTGCCATTATTTCTAATAATTTACAGCCCATTTGCTAATTCCTAAGGTTTTTTGGGAGCCCATATTCTTTTTGTTAGCATTACATCCCATATTGTGGCCACGGTTAAAAAATTATACGAAATTTTGCATATTTCGGTGCGGTCCGAACTGTTTTAAATCCCGAAATTTCGACTCATATTCAAACTGATTTTAAAAATAAATGTATATCAATATAAAATCCAATAAATTCTCCACGCATAAAATTAATGTAATTTAAAATCTCGAAATGAAAAAAAAAAGATATTTGAAACTAATTGCCGGTTTGATGTGTATTAAAAATGTACAGCCCATTTCTCATTACTGATGGGCCATTTTCTCGGCAGCCGAATGAAAGCTCTCCTTGTCTTGAAAGATTTGCAGCCCAACAGGCTTGACAAAGCGACTTACTTGGAAAATGTCACATCCCTAGCCTCTGGCATTGCTCTAGCCTAGCTTCATGTGTGCATCATGTCTATATTTTTGAAACTTGAATTGAGGAATATTGGAAGCCTCAAAACCCTAAATAAAAGAGGGGCAAAAACCCTAGAAATCTCATTCATTGCTTCAAAATGCTCTTTTTAAATGTTTGATAATTTTTGGTAAGGATTCTGGTCCCAACCAAAATATTGAACATTTTTAAGGGATTATTTTTGGGACTTTGGATTTAAATCATTAGCTATTTGAATTTGAATTATATTCATATAAATAGAATATAATTTCAAATACCCCCTGAAATATTTTATAAGCTTTTGGAAAAGTCCATCTAGCAATATAAAATATTCAGAGGAGCTTTGGCATTGTTTGAATTATTATTTTAATTCAAAACAGTGGCAAAATAAATTAAATAAAACAAACAGAACAAAAAAA
>NC_057798.1:322600917-322608369 GCF_018294505.1 Triticum aestivum
CTCTCTGGACCCCCTCCTCCTCCTCTGTTCTCCCTCCCTCTCGTCACCGAACGCACCTGGGAGCGCCGCTCGCCGTAGCCATGACCACGGCCACCCCCTCCCCTCTCCGACGTGCTCCCGAGCTCCTGCACCTCGTCGCCAACCCCCTCACCGAGCCACGTGACCGGAAGGGCCCCGAGTAGCCGCCATCGTCATCATCTCCGAGCTTCGGCCCCGGTGCCGTCTCCGTCGAATTCGGCCACTCCGGCGCGCCCCCGAGCCCACTGACCCTCCCTACAGCTCCGCGGTGAGCCTCCGTGCAGAACCCCCCTCTCTCCCCTCGCGTTTGCGAGCTCTGGGCCATAGCCCGTCGCGGCTGAACTCCGGCCGCCGCTGACCATGTCGCCGCCGTGGCCTGAGCTCGAACGGGTCGCGCCCGTGCATCTCACCGAGCTCGTGGTGACTCCAGGAGGCTGCGCAATGCTTTACCTCACTCGCCCGTGCTCCACAACGCCGTTTTCGCCGAGGCCCGAACTCCGGCGCCGCCTCGGGCTCCATTCCGGCGAACCCCGGCCACCCCCGCACCTTCCGTTGGCCCCCCTAGATGCGCATGGGCACGGGCTACCTTCTGGTGCCCTTCGCGCGTCCAGCCGCCGCCCGTAGCGCAACCCCGGTGAACTTCCGCCGCGTTTCGGGTCGCCGCCGGCCGAACTCCGGTGGCCAGTGACGTGGCGCTGTCATTAGCACTAATGACCCTGTTAAACTAACCCCGTGACGCTGACAGTGGGCCCCGTAGCGGGTCAAAGCCCGGGTCAACGCGGGATTAGCCCCTGTGTCACTGACGTGTGGACCCCACACGTCAGGTTTGACCTGGACCGCCCGTTGACCTGCTGAGGTCAGCATGAGGTCATGCTGACGCCATAATTCATTTTCTGGAATTATTTTAATTCTAAATATTCAGGAAATTTCAGAAAATGCCTAAAACTTCCAAAATTCATAGAAAATTAACCGTAACTCCAAATTAAATAATTTATATATGAAAAATTATCAGAAAAATTCAAGGAATCCATCTGTACCATTTTCATGCATGTTAGAACAACTTATCACTACTGTTTAGAGCAAATGAAGTGAATGACATTTAAATAATCACATATGGAGTTGAATTTGAATCTTGTATTCAAACCAACTTCATTTAATCTGTTGCTAGTTGCATTAGCTCAAAACACATTCATATTGCCATGTCATGAGCATGCATCATATTGTGCATTGCATTGATTGTATTTCTTCTTTGTTGCCGGTATTTGTCCCCTCTCGATCGACGTGATACCGATGATGTGATCGTTGACACTGATGAAGACTCAATGTTATCTTCAGAAGTGCCAGGCAAGCAAAACCCCCTTGTTCATTCCGATACAATCCTACTCTCTCGCTCCTGCTCTCTTTTACTGCATTAGGACAACACCGATTCATTTGTTACTTGCTGCGGTAGCTGAACCCCTTTGTCCTTTGCATGACCTGTCATTGCCACAGTAAATAGATGAAACCCACTAGCATGAGTAGGAGTTGTTTGAGCCCTGATGTGCCTACTCATTCATGTTTGTTTGTCATGCCTGCTATTGCTTAGAGTTGAGTCAGGTCTGATTCATCGGGGATGAATCAGAGGCGTGTGAACCTGTCCTACTGTGTGTGAGCTAAGTGTGTGAACACGATTTGGTAAAGGTAGCGGTGAGAGGCCATGTAGGAGTACATGGTGGGTTGTCTCATTGCAGCCGTCCTCAGGAACTGAGTTCTGTGTTTGTGATCCATGATTCAGCTACTACCACGCATTGGGCCCGAAACCAATGGACCCTCTCGGCTTCTTAATCACCCTTGTCCTCTGTCCAGGAGTTGCAAGTAGTTTCTGGTGTTTGTAGTATGCTGGAGGCCGTGGGCAGCGCTAACCGTAGGGGTGGGCTGTGATGCGGTAGGCACGTGGCACGGTGTACCGGGCACCCGTTTGGTGTCTCGGGAACCCTGTTCACATCGTTTGGGGCTGTGAGCGAAACTCCGGCCGGATCTCCTCATGGATGGAACCCGAATAGGCGATAAACCTGGACTAGAGACTTAGGTGATTAGGTAGGTCGTGGCCGACACCCACGTTGGGCTTCCGCTTGAAGGTTGCCGAGTACATGTCGTGTAAACGGCGGTAAGTGGTGAGAGCGTGTGTGAAGAGGTACACCCCTGCAGGGTTAACCTAATCTATTCGAATAGCCGTGTCCACGGAAAAGGACTTCTGGGTTGCTTATATCAGTTCATAGACAAGTGAAAGTGGATACTCTAAAATACGCAAGATAAGCGTGAGTGCTATGGATGGCGTTCTCGTAGGGGGACGGGAGCGGATCCATAGTGGTGTATTGCTATGGTGAATATGTGGACTCGTGTGCGCCACCTCAAAAGAGTTACATTGCAGTCGTAGTTTAGGATAGCCACCGAGTCAAAGCTGGCTTGCTGCAGTTAAACCCCACCATCCCTTTGTTGATAATGATGCATATGTAGTTAGTTCTGATGTAAGTCTTGCTGGGTACATTTGTACTCACGTTTGCCTATTTTATGTTTTTGCAGAGAGACTTCAGTCTCACTAGTAATTCCGCGTGGTCTTCGACGTTTAGCTTGATACCTCAGCTACGATCTTGTGCCCTCGGCAGGATCTGATAGATAGTCAGGCTTCTCAGCCTTTTTCATTTATAGTTGTCTGTACTCAGACATGATAGCTTCCGCTTGTGCTTTGACTTGTATGCTCTGAGTGTTGGGTCATGAGACCCATGTTTGTAATATCTCGCTCCTCGGAGCCTATTGAATAAACTACTGGAGTCGTAGAGTCATTTTGTGATGCCATGTTGTATTGCACATATCGAGCATATTGTGTGTATGTTATTGAAATGCTTGGTATGTGTGGGATCTGACCATCTAGTTGTTTATCTTTAGTAGCCTCTCTTACGGGGAAATGTCTCCTAGTGTTTCCACCGAGCCATGGTAGCTTGCTACTGCTCCGGAACACTTAGGCTGGCCGGCATGTGTCCTTCTTCGTTCCTGTGTCTGTCCCTTCGGGGAAATGTCACGCGATGAATACCGGAGTCCTGTTAGCCCGCTACAGCCCGGTTCACCGGAGTCCTGCTAGCCCAGTGCTACAGCCTGGATTCACTCGCTGATGACCGACACGTTCGATGCTGGGTCATGGATGCCTGTCCCTGTAAGTTTGTGCCACTTTGGGTTTACGACTAGCCATGTCAGCCCGGACTCCTTATCATATGGATGCTAGCGACACTGTCATATACGTGTGCCAAAAGGCACAAACGGTCCCGGGCTAAGGTAAGGCGACACCCGTGGAATACCGTGCGTGAGGCCGCAAAGTGATATGAGGTGTTACATGCTAGATCGATGTGGCATTGAGTCGGGGTCCTGACAGCGTTGGTATCAGAGCTTGACTGCCTGTAGGATTACCAAGCCAAACTGGTCGAAGTTGAGTCTAGAAATTCTTTAGTTATATAAGGGAATTGATTGTGGGATGGAACGTAAGGCTCTTTTTACTCCTTATACCTCATGCCCTTCTGATCTGAGTCATCTTATCTTTCCTGCGGGGATTAAGAACTAGGCTATCTCTTCTTTCTATTAGGATCACGTGTTACCAATCCGTAGACCTATAGAATTGTTGGTCTTAAGCCTCGTTTCAGTTCCTATTACTTCCGTATGTTAAATTGTTGATCTCGAAACCTTGATATTGTGCCTTTGAGTGGTTATGCCACCATTTTTGTGAATGTCTCAAATCTTTTCTGAGCATTTACAGCCGTTATGCTGTCCGAGTCACCCCACGTTTCTGAATAGTCTGAAGCATTTGCAAAATTCCTTCCTCCCATTCCGATGTTCCTTTGGGCCAGACTAACCACACTAATCGGTGAGTTGAGGTAAATTATTGCCTTGACATATATGTTGGAGCTATTATTATGACCCTAGGTGTTTTAGGGAGTCACCTAGTAATCTAGCAATGTTTTGTGTCCCAGTGTGATGATTCTGGCTTTTATTCTCGAAAGCATCCCGTGATGCCACTTAGTAGTAGGTATTCTACTCCTTGGGCTTTGAACCCGAGATTCACTCTACTTACTTCATGTTGATAGTGTTTGCTAGCTCCTTTAGGATATTAGTAACCTTTGCGATAGTCCTTAAAGTCCGTGGTATCTTCTTCTTCCAAATACCATGAACTACTTATGGCAGAAGTTCCTCGTTGAACTGAAATATCACAACAGGATTATTCTTGAAGAGTTCTCCGTTATATATTGTGACTCTGCCAGTTCTACTTTTCTGCATGGGTTATCCGGAAGAAACATGTGGAATTCATTCGACATGCTAAACCATGCATCCACAACTCAGAAAATCATATGTTCCTTGAGTTGTCTCTCTTTAGTTGCATTCTGACCCTCGTCTATCAATTGATAGCCAAGAGTATGCGTGCGTTCGATCGATGCCTATTACTCTTGTGGTCCGTCAAGCCATTCTATCGCAGAATGACTAGGAGAAACAAAGTCCAGTACCTCTTCCATATCCAGGATTGGGTCAGAGAAGTTGTGCTCCGCAGATCAAATTGCTAATCCAGCTTTCGTTCTGTTCTACCTTGGAGTATTACCATCTTTAAATCGGGATTGTTATAGGAATTGCACCCCATCCTATGAACTCCTGGTACAGTGATACTTCTTGCCGTCATTAGTCATTCCTCGGTCTTCGTGTTGATGCAACCGGAATACCGACAAATGAATTGTGATGTGTGAAATCAATACGCCTAGCAACCTCGTTGCTGGGTAGTTAAAGGACAATAATTTTATTCTTAGTGTGTTGGTTATTGAATCATCATTCTAAGATTGATCGTGCTACCTAGTCCATTCTCCTGGTTCACTCCTCGATCGATGAGTTAGGATTATTTCAAATTCTTGCTCTATTGATCATATCGTCTTGCCCTGAAAAGCAAGATTGTTCTCGAGCTTAGTAACATACCGGTGGCTTGTGATTCTCTGAATATCTTCTCAGAAGTATTACCAGGTTGTCACCTGACCGCTATGTTGAGCTCGTGATCAAGTTGGTTTTTTGTGAACCATCCTTCTCCAAGAATCTGTGTTGGATATCCCTGAGCTAGTTGGTTAAGTTAGACAACGACTTGGAGAGTTGGAAGATAAAAGCTTGCCTGACTTAGTTCGTTCCAAAGGGATATTCTTGTGTAGTGTGTGTTGAAGAAAGATGATATCTTCATCGATTGGTCCCTGTGATCAGTTGCTGGATCTATTGTCTTATCAATCCTTTGATTTGAGTGTGGGCTATCGTCAAATCAAATCAGAACCAACGATATTCGTAATGTTGTCTTACTCGTGGTTGATTCCTCGAGCATACACCATTATATCTTTGGTCTGACCAATGCTATCACCGTGTTCACTTAACTATGGAATTCCTTTTAAAAGGAAACCTAGATGAATTGTTGTTGAGCCCATTGACAACATCCTTATCTCCTCCATAATTTTGTTGAACATTAAGCTAGTGTTGGAAATTTTTGAAAGCATTTGTTCATGCTAGCTCATGAAGCATATGTTTGGATGAAGGTAGTGACTTCCTTTAATTCATGTGCATCTCATGCAAGTTGCCGCCGTGGATTCGAGAAAGTCAATGTTGTTTTCTTGGAATCATTCCAAATCAGTCATGCACACGTGCGAAGAATTCTGTGGTTTGAAGACTTGCAACCTTCAATCTATATGTGTCCCTAGCACACCAAGCCACTGATTGAATTGTTCAAGGAGAAGAAGTTCCTTCTTAAGAGTATACCTTATGCAAGGACTTCGATATCCTCGATGATGGTTCCCCTCCTGAATTCGGTAGTGTTTTATTATAAGACTACTTTGTGGTCATGCTTGTCTTGGACAACATGTTCACATGTTTGTAGCAGAACCAGCTCATGTTTTGGAGCTTGCTATCGTAGTTCGTCTCCCGAGAATCTCGCAACGTCATCTCGTCGATTTGTGTTGCAAACTTTCATTTTTCTTCCTAGACTCGATGAGTCTGGAATATCCTGACACCAACCAGATCTGAATCTTAGGCAGATATGATGGGTTGGAACATTTCCCAAGAACTATAATATTGGTCTCTCAATAACCGGTAAGGTGGATGTCGTGGCCAACACACCCATCCGGTAGACCTATTATTATAGTATCTTATTTGATGGAATTGGCCACCTCCCCATAAGGATTTCGTAGGATTTACTCCCTAGTTGCCCCTATGGATCTTTGTGTTCCCGAAGTCCGACCTTTACTTGATGTTCTAGATACCAAACCATTTCAATGAATGGGATACACCAGCACATCAAGGAGAACATTAGAAGCGGAGTGCTAAATGTCTCTCGGTCGATCATCCAGATTCTATCTCCTTGGCCCCGTCAAGGGTGAAATCTGAGATGATGTTATCTTCCTTTGCATCTGCATCATCCATCATCATTCATCATGGTAGCAAGTTGTGTTGCCAGGATCCTTGACACGGATGTTGGTAAAACCTTGATGATTGTGGAAATGCTCAAGTTCTTGAAAGCACGTACAAGCGCTACGTGTTACCATCGGCTCTAACTAGGATTCCTCTCAGTTTCCTCGGCAATGTTATGACCTTTTCAACTAGTGAATTCACTCTTTATTGTTGGGTTCTTCCCCAGTTACCAGAATCATTCCTAGCATTTGCATTTTGTTCCTAGCTTGCACCGCCAATGTGCCATTCTACCATGGGTCTCTTCCATTTCCGGTGATAAGCAAAATTCATCCATTACGTTGTCTTCAACAAGGTAATCCACATCATCCAAGTTTGAGTATGCCATTCTACCGAACCCCTCTAAATGATTGATTATGATTTGCCTTAAGCTGGTATAAAGAGTTTCAATGATCTCTGAATCAAAGGTAATTCTTTTGCCACTTAAGGGGAGATATCTACGAGTCACGGTTCCGAAGGTGTCTCGCTGTGGTATCATGGCAACTCAACTCCTCGCTACGTTGACAACCGATTACCACCTTCTTAAGTGTGGAATTGTTGTCCACCTAGTGAACCTTCGTCATCCGTTTCTTTCCACCCCTCTTGATGTGTATCTCGTGTCTCAACCGAGAGATGGTCCTATGTCTCATTCCGTGAGTTGTTCGATCTTCAAGAAGATCGACCCTTCTAGAGTCTCCTTCTTCCCTCCATGTCATGTTGGCAGGATTTCTCAAAACAAGACATCAAGACAATGATGGTGAATGAATCAACGTTCAACTGAAGTGCACCCTGGATCGTGAAGATTGTACTAGTTTGCGTTTCCCCCTTCATCCTACCCTACGCTTGAATCTCGAGACGAGATTCTTGTTTAGTGGGGGTGAGTTGTCACATCCCTAGCCTCTGGCATTGCTCTAGCCTAGCTTCATGTGTGCATCATGTCTATATTTTTGA
>NC_057798.1:322609336-322639559 GCF_018294505.1 Triticum aestivum
GTGCTCCCGAGCTCCTGCACCTCGTCGCCAACCCCCTCACCGAGCCACGTGACCGGAAGGGCCCCGAGTAGCCGCCATCGTCATCATCTCCGAGCTTCGGCCCCGGTGCCGTCTCCGTCGAATTCGGCCACTCCGGCGCGCCCCCGAGCCCACTGACCCTCCCTACAGCTCCGCGGTGAGCCTCCGTGCAGAACCCCTCTCTCTCCCCTCGCGTTTGCGAGCTCTGGGCCATAGCCCGTCGCGGCTGAACTCCGGCCGCCGCTGACCATGTCGCCGCCGTGGCCTGAGCTCGAACGGGTCGCGCCCGTGCATCTCACCGAGCTCGTGGTGACTCCAGGAGGCTGCGCAATGCTTTACCTCACTCGCCCGTGCTCCACAACGCCGTTTTCGCCGAGGCCCGAACTCCGGCGCCGCCTCGGGCTCCATTCCGGCGAACCCCGGCCACCCCCGCACCTTCCGTTGGCCCCCCTAGATGCGCATGGGCACGGGCTACCTTCTGGTGCCCTTCGCGTGTCCAGCCGCCGCCCGTAGCGCAACCCCGGTGAACTTCCGCCGCGTTTCGGGTCGCCGCCGGCCGAACTCCGGTGGCCAGTGACGTGGCGCTGTCATTAGCACTAATGACCCTGTTAAACTAACCCCGTGACGCTGACAGTGGGCCCCGTAGCGGGTCAAAGCCCGGGTCAACGCGGGATTAGCCCCTGTGTCACTGCGTGTGGACCCCACACGTCAGGTTTGACCTGGACCGCCCGTTGACCTGCTGAGGTCAGCATGAGGTCATGCTGACGCCATAACTCATTTTCTGGAATTATTTTAATTCTAAATATTCAGGAAATTTCAGAAAATGCCTAAAACTTCCAAAATTCATAGAAAATTAACCGTAACTCCAAATTAAATAATTTATATATGAAAAATTATCAGAAAAATTCAAGGAATCCATCTGTACCATTTTCATGCATGTTAGAACAACTTATCACTACTGTTTAGAGCAAATGAAGTGAATGACATTTAAATAATCACATATGGAGTTGAATTTGAATCTTGTATTCAAACCAACTTCATTTAATCTGTTGCTAGTTGCATTAGCTCAAAACACATTCATATTGCCATGTCATGAGCATGCATCATATTGTGCATTGCATTGATTGTATTTCTTCTTTGTTGCCGGTATTTGTCCCCTCTCGATAGACGTGATACCGATGATGTGATCGTTGACACTGATGAAGACTCAATGTTATCTTCAGAAGTGCCAGGCAAGCAAAACCCCCTTGTTCATTCCGATACAATCCTACTCTCTCGCTCCTGCTCTCTTTTACTGCATTAGGACAACACCGATTCATCTGTTACTTGCTGCGGTAGCTGAACCCCTTTGTCCTTTGCATGACCTGTCATTGCCACAGTAAATAGATGAAACCCGCTAGCATGAGTAGGAGTTGTTTGAGCCCTGATGTGCCTACTCATTCATGTTTGTTTGTCATGCCTGCTATTGCTTAGAGTTGAGTCAGGTCTGATTCATCGGGGATGAATCAGAGGCGTGTGAACCTGTCCTACTGTGTGTGAGCTAAGTGTGTGAACACGATTTGGTAAAGGTAGCGGTGAGAGGCCATGTAGGAGTACATGGTGGGTTGTCTCATTGCAGCCGTCCTCAGGAACTGAGTTCTGTGTTTGTGATCCATGATTCAGCTACTACCACGCATTGGGCCCGAAACCAATGGACCCTCTCGGCTTCTTAATCACCCTTGTCCTCTGTCCAGGAGTTGCAAGTAGTTTCTGGTGTTTGTAGTATGCTGGAGGCCGTGGGCAGCGCTAACCGTAGGGGTGGGCTGTGATGCGGTAGGCACGTGGCACGGTGTACCGGGCACCCGTTTGGTGTCTCGGGAACCCTGTTCACATCGTTTGGGGCTGTGAGCGAAACTCCGGCCGGATCTCCTCATGGATGGAACCCGAATAGGCGATAAACCTGGACTAGAGACTTAGGTGATTAGGTAGGTCGTGGCCGACACCCACGTTGGGCTTCCGCTTGAAGGTTGCCGAGTACATGTCGTGTAAACGGCGGTAAGTGGTGAGAGCGTGTGTGAAGAGGTACACCCCTGCAGGGTTAACCTAATCTATTCGAATAGCCGTGTCCACGGAAAAGGACTTCTGGGTTGCTTATATCAGTTCATAGACAAGTGAAAGTGGATACTCTAAAATACGCAAGATAAGCGTGAGTGCTATGGATGGCGTTCTCGTAGGGGGACGGGAGCGGATCCATAGTGGTGTATTGCTATGGTGAATATGTGGACTCGTGTGCGCCACCTCAAAAGAGTTACATTGCAGTCGTAGTTTAGGATAGCCACCGAGTCAAAGCTGGCTTGCTGCAGTTAAACCCCACCATCCCTTTGTTGATAATGATGCATATGTAGTTAGTTCTGATGTAAGTCTTGCTGGGTACATTTGTACTCACGTTTGCCTATTTTATGTTTTTGCAGAGAGACTTCAGTCTCACTAGTAATTCCGCGTGGTCTTCGACGTTTAGCTTGATACCTCAGCTACGATCTTGTGCCCTCGGCAGGATCTGATAGATAGTCAGGCTTCTCAGCCTTTTTCATTTATAGTTGTCTGTACTCAGACATGATAGCTTCCGCTTGTGCTTTGACTTGTATGCTCTGAGTGTTGGGTCATGAGACCCATGTTTGTAATATCTCGCTCCTCGGAGCCTATTGAATAAACTACTGGAGTCGTAGAGTCATTTTGTGATGCCATGTTGTATTGCACATATCGAGCATATTGTGTGTATGTTATTGAAATGCTTGGTATGTGTGGGATCTGACCATCTAGTTGTTTATCTTTAGTAGCCTCTCTTACGGGGAAATGTCTCCTAGTGTTTCCACCGAGCCATGGTAGCTTGCTACTGCTCCGGAACACTTAGGCTGGCCGGCATGTGTCCTTCTTCGTTCCTGTGTCTGTCCCTTCGGGGAAATGTCACACGATGAATACCGGAGTCCTGTTAGCCCGCTACAGCCCGGTTCACCGGAGTCCTGCTAGCCCAGTGCTACAGCCTGGATTCACTCGCTGATGACCGACACGTTCGATGCTGGGTCATGGATGCCTGTCCCTGTAAGTTTGTGCCACTTTGGGTTTACGACTAGCCATGTCAGCCCGGACTCCTTATCATATGGATGCTAGCGACACTGTCATATACATGTGCCAAAAGGCGCAAACGGTCCCGGGCTAAGGTAAGGCGACACCCGTGGAATACCGTGCGTGAGGCCGCAAAGTGATATGAGGTGTTACATGCTAGATCGATGTGGCATTGAGTCGGGGTCCTGACAGAAAATCACAAAAAAACTGGGTTGTGGCCGTGGACCCAGCTATCAGCCTCTCCACGTACAGTACTCTTCTGATGGAAGTCGTTCCTTGACCACGTTGACCACGCCGCGCGGAGAGCACCACGGCGGTGGATGACGGCGAGGCCTAGGAAGGGGACGACGCAGAGCCGGGGAAGACGCGGCAGTGGAAGCCCGCGCGGAGAGGAGTACGAGGATTCACTGGTTCGGCTGCGGTGTGAGGCTGCCGTTGCCACAGGGCCTGGCCAGCGGTGGGAATAGTAGGGGGCGGTGAGGCCTCCGCGGCAGCATAGCCGGCCACGGGAGGCAGGAGCATGAGGCACGACCGGCACTGGTTTGGGTGGCTGGAGCAAGAAGACCAGAGGTTGAAGAAGCACTACGGCCGTTGGATGGACATCGTATGGTCACTAGAGCTAGAATCGTTCATATTGACTAAGTTGATAAAGCCCTTTGTCCCCGTCAACTTAGTAGGCCCACAAGTCAGCCTCCCACCAAGGTGGGTCCCAGCTAGCAGGGGGAGTATTCACTTTTTTGTGCGTAATAAGGAGGCACTTCCGGTGGGTCCGAGCTGACAGCGGGGGGGGGGCGTTTTTTTCGCGAAATACGGTGGCCCGTCAGGTGGGTCCTAGCAGTCAGGGGGCAAACATTTTTTTCACAAAATACGATGGCCCGTCCAGTGGGTCCCTGCTGTCAGTTGGAGGAATCATTATTTTTTCGCGTAATAAGGAGGCACTTACTTGTTGCGGCCGTGGACCCAGCTGAGACTCTCCACGCACAGTATACTTCCAATGGAAGTCGTTCCTTGACCACGTTGACCTCGCCGCGTTCCATTGCATGCATGCATCCATGGGCGTGGTGCGTCCCCACTGTCAGCCTCTCACGTACAGTCATCTTCCGATGACTCTCGGTTGTTGACCACGTTGACCACACCGTGTCGAGCGAACCCAGACTAGAACGACCCGGAGATGGGGAAGACGGGGCAGTGGAGTCGCAGATGGAGAGGAGTGGGAAACTTCACTGGTTCTGGTGCGCGGCAGCACAGCCGCGGTGCCGCCCACGGGAGACAGGAGCAAGAACAGAGGTTGAAGAAGGAGCACGGCTATTGGATTAACATCCAATGATCCAGCTGCTAGAAACATTTGTTGATTAAGTTGACAAAGCCATGTGTACACGTCCGCTTAGTAGGCCCACAAGTCAGTCACCAAATAGGACGGGTCCCAGATGTCAACGGGATGAATAATTTTTTTCGCAAAACTAGGAGGCACTTCCTTCCGTGCAAAGATACAGCCGATGGGTCCCAGCTGTCAGGTGGAGGAAAAATTATTTCAGCTTAATAAGGAGGAACTTTCCTTGCGTGCGACCATGGACCTCGTGGATCCCAGCCGTCAGGCTCTCCATGTACAGTCCTCTTCCGATGACTCTTGTTTGTTGACCATGCCGCACCGAACACAGTGAGGCGGTGGACGACGGCGAGGCCCCGGACGGGAACGACTCGGAGATGGGAAAACGCGGCAGTGGAGTCGCAAATTGAGAGGAGGAGAAGGGTTATAACTGGTTTTGTTGCGGCATGGGGCTGTAGTCTGTGGAGAATAACAGGAGGTGTCGAGGGGTGGAGGATAGCCTGGCCGGCAGTGGGGTAGCACTTTGCAGCGATGCGTGCTAAGCAGAGCCGCTAGCTGCCGGAGGCCGGACTAGACGGTCCATGCGACGCTGGAGGAAGAAGACGAGAGATTGAAGGTGCATGCCGGCCATTGGATATAAATCCAATGGTTGTGGATGACACAATCATTTGTTGACCAAGTTGACACGCCCTGCATAGGCTTCGACCTATTGGCCCACATGTCAGCCTGCAAAAATGTGGCATATATTTAACCCATGTTTTCTAGAATGTACAGTCCATTTGCTGGGCTGGGTGAACAAATAATTTTGCGTCAATCAGGCCTATTTATATTTTCTAAGAAATCCCAGCCCATTTGCACTTCCTTGAAATATACGTATTAGGTGGGCTCGTTATATACTCCCTCCATTCCTAAATATAGAGTGTATAGTTTTTGGCACGGAAATTAAAGAACGCACATGGAGGAAAAATTTCACAAGTTTTGGGCGAGATTGCACATGACTAATTTACATGAGAAAATAGTGGAGCTTGCCGTATATAAGGAAATGTAATCAAATCCCTTAAAAATTTATTCAAACGAGTGGTGAAACGCAATACACCTTATATTTTGGACTTTTTCTCAAAAATCTATACACCTTATATCAAGGAACGGAGGGAGTATATAATGTTATGTTAGAAGGAGCAATTAATATCAAAGAATAAACCGGAGAGGCACATTTATATATATATATAAGATATATATATATATATATAATTAAGAAATTAGCGAGTTATTGCTCAAAATAAAAATGAGCGCGTTAATTGGTCCTTAAAATCTTCGAAAGCTTTTGTACGCAATCACCAGGATTTTCCTTGCGTGTGAGTCAAAAACAACCAGGATTTTCCGTTAAACATTTACTTTTATAAGATAATAACACGTGGGATGTTTTTATAATGTATATATAAGTCTCTATAAAATATACGATAATAGTAATAATAAAATATGTATAATGTGGTTAGAAGGGAAAATATAAAATTGGACACAGCATTACTTTTATGAGAGACCTGCGTTTTATACCCCACAGTAGGCATACTAACAAGTTCACACACAAATACAACAGAAAAGGTAAACATTCATATCAAACTCAGGTTCACAGGACACGTTCATATTCATAGCCAACATTCGCTATCAACAACTCAAAAGATTCATATATACACAAACTCAGCATATCTATGCATCCAAATGATTGATAGATCACACGACAATATTCATACATAATTCACAAAAAGATTCAGATATACACATGTTCAATATGTTTATGCATCCAAATGATTGAGATCACAGCCAATATGATCCATGGACGAATTTTAATTACCTAGGGTACAGACTGGTAAATGGTGTTCAATCGGAGGTACTTCTTGCTAAAATTAGTTCTTGTACGAGTAAACTTTCGAGTACATAAGAGGCAGCATAGACAATCTGAACTTTGCTTGTAGGTTTATCCTCAAATAGTGGCCACGTGCCGAGGGAGGTCTAAGCAACTTGGCCACTACTTTCATCCAACTAGTTTACTGGCTCATCTTGGTCTTGTATCTCACCAAAATTCTACATTGCAGACGAGAAAGGAAGCAGTTGAGAAAATGAACCACCCAAAAATTTTGTGCGGTTCAACTGAAATGGAGCATCCTTGGCGTGCAGACTGGTTAAGTGCCAGATGAATATACACGTCAACCAACTTGTCTGGAATCTTTAGACTCCATGCCATATAGTTCGCTACCATATGTGTCGATAACCAAAAGGCACAAGTTGGGACCAAAGACTGGACTGCATTTTTCTGGGCTATGCACCAAGCAATATTTTGGCGTTCACTCTCCTAATACTTGGAGTTTGACAATTGGTTGACGCCGGTTGATACTTGAATGAATATAGGCACTTCTTGTCAACATCGATGCTTATTTGAGTGAACTTTGGAGTACATAGCAGCAGCATAAGTATCTGTCCATCTAATCATTTTGTGCAGTTCTACTGAAATCACCCGATGTAATGATTTGCCTGCGAGTTCAGGCTCCAAATTACTCCTTTATGAAATCGGCAAACAATAGCACAATACTAAATTACCAATACATATGACAGGCACAATAATCAGGATAAAGACCAGTACCAACTTGTGTGAGGTAGCATATGAATTACTATTTCCTTTGACTGGAAGCCGAGAGAAGTGATAACCCACAAGTATAGGGGGTCGCAACAGTTTTCGAGGGTAGAGTATTCAACCCAAATTTATTGATTTGACACAAGGGGAGCCAAAGAATATTCTCAAGTATTAGCAGCTGAGTTGTCAATTCAACCACACCTGGAAACTTAGTATCTGTAGCAAAGTGTTTAATAGCAAAGTAATATGATAGTGGTGGTAATGATAACAAAAGTAAAGACAATACAAGTAATGTTTTTGGTGTTTTGTAGTGATTGTGACAGCAGCAACAAAAAAGTAAATAAGCGTAAACCAGTATATGGAAAACTCGTAGGCACCGGATTAGCGATGGATAATTATGCCGGATGTGGTTCATCATGTAGCAGTCATAACATAGGGTGACACAGAACTAGCTCCAGTTCATCAATGTAATGTAGGCATGTATTCCGCATATAGTAATATGTGCTTATGGAAAAGAACTTGCATGACATCTTTTGTCCTACCCTCCCGTGGCAGCGGGGTCCTATTGGAAACTAAGGGATATTAAGGCCTCCTTTTAATAGAGAACGGGAACAAAGCATTAGCACATAGTGAATACATGAACTCCTCAAACTATGGTCATCACCGGGAGTGGTCCCGATTATTGTCACTTCGGGGTTGCCGGATCATAACACATAGTAGGTGACTATAGACTTGCAAGATAGGATCTAGAACACACATATATTCATGAAAACATAATAGGTTCAGATCTGAAATCATGGCACTCGGGCCCTAGTGACAAGCATTAAGCATAGCAAAGTCATAGCAACATCAATCTCAGAACATAATGGATACTAGGGATCAAACCCTAACAAAACTAACTCGACTACATGATAAATCTCATCCAACCCATCACCGTCCAGCAAGCCTAAGATGCAATTACTCACGCACAGCGGTAAGCATCATGAAATTGGTGATGGAGGATGGTTGATGATGACGACGGCGACAAATCCCCCTCTCCGGAGCCCCGAACGGACTCCGGATCAGCCCTCCCGAGAGAGATTAGGGCTTGGCGGTGGCTCCGTATCGTAAAATGCGATGATTTCTTCTCTCTGATTTTTTTCTCCCCGAAAGCCGATATATGGAGTTCGAGTTGGTGTTGGAGGGCCACCAGGGGGCCCACGAGGTAGGGGGCGCGCCCCCCACCCTCGTGAGCAGGGTGTGGGCCCCCTGGTCTTCATCTTTTGCAAGGATTTTTCTTTATTTTTTCTAAGGTGTTCCGTGGAGTTTCAGGACATTCCAAGGATTTTTATTTTCTGCACAAAAAACAACACCATGGCAGTTCTGCTGAAAACAGCGTCAGTCCGGGTTAGTTCCATTCAAATCATACAAGTTAGAGTCCAAAACAAGGGCAAAAGTGTTTGGAAAAGTAGATACGATGGAGACGTATCAACTCCCCCAAGCTTAAACCCTTGCTTGTCCTAAAGCAATTCAGTTGACAAAGTGAAAGAGAAAAACAAAAACTTTTACAAACTCTGTTTGCTCTTGTTGTTGTAAACATGAAAACTCGGCATTCAAGTCTCAGCAATTATTATGAACTAACCATACTCACAATGACATGTAGGTCTCACAATTGCTCATATCAATAGCATAATCAGCTAGCGAGCCATAATAGCAAAACTCGGATGACAACACTTTCTCAAAATAATCATAACATGATATAACAAAATGGTATCTCGCTAGCCTTTCTGAGACCACAAAACATAAATGCAGAGCACCTTTAAAGATCAAGGACTGACTAAACATTGTAATTCATGGTAAAAGAGATCTAGTCAAATCATACCCAACATAAACCAACAATAATGAATGCAAATGACACTGTGCTCTCCAGCGGGTGCTTTTTAATAAGAAGGGTGATGACTCAACATAAAAGTAAATAGATAGGCCCTTCGCAGAGGGAAGCAGGGATTTGTAGAGGTGCCAGAGCTCGGTTTTGAAATAGAGATAAATTATATTTTGAGCGGCATACTTTCATTGTCAACATAACAACTAAAAGACAACGATATCTTCCATGCTAAACAGATTATAGGTGGTTCCCAAACAGAATGGTAAAGTTTATACTCCCCTTGCTCCACAAGCATCAATCCATGGCTTGCTCGAAACAGCGAGTGCCTCCAACATTCAACGGGTCCCAAGGGGAGTTTTGTTTGCAGTTATTTTGATTTAGTTTGCACGAAGCATGGGACTGGGTATCTCGGATACCAGCCATTTTCTCGTGAATGAGGAGCGGAGTCCACTCCTCTTGAGAATAACCCGCCTAACACAGAAGATAAGGGCAGCTCTAGTTCACATATGAGCTATTCGAGCATGCAAAACAGAATGATTATTTGAAGGTTTAGAGTTTGGCACATACAAATTTACTTGGAACGGCAGGTAAATACCGCATATAGGTAGGTATAGTGGACTCATATGGGATAACTTTGGGGTTTAAGGAGTTTGGATGCACAAGCAGTATTCCCGCTTAGTATAGGTGAAGGCTAGCAAAAGACTGGGAAACGACCAACTGAGAGAGCGACAACAGTCGTAAACATGCATTAAAATTAATTCACACCGAGTACAAGCATGAGTAGGATATAATACACCATGAACATAAAATCGTGAAGGCTATGTTGATTTGATTCAACTACATGCGTGAACATGTGCCAAGTCGAGTCACTCAATACATTTAAAGGAGGATACCACCTCATCATACCACATCACAATCATTCTAATAGCATGTTGGCACGCAAGGTAAACTATTATAACTCATAGCTAATCAAGCATGGCACAAGCAACTATAATCTCTAAATGTCATTGTAAATATGTTTACTTCATAATAGCTGAATCAAGAACGATGAATCATCATATTTATAAAAACAAGAGAGGTCGAGTTCATACCAGCTTTTCTCTTCCCAATAAGTCCATCATATATCATCATTATTGGCTTTGACTTGCACGACCGAACGATGTGTATAATAATAAGAGTGCACGTGCATTGGACTAAGCTGGAATCTGCAAGCATTCAACTCAAGAGAGAAGACAAGTAATATGGGCTCTAAGTTTAAATAAACAATCATGCATATAAGAGCCACTAAGCATTTTCAATATGGTCTTCTCGAACCCCAAAGAAAGGAAAAGAAATAAAAACTATTTACACGGGAAAGCTCCCAACAAGTAAAAGAAGAACGGGAAATATTTTTGGGTTTTATTTTTAGTTCTACTACAAGCATGAAAAGTAAACTCACTAATTTTTTGATTTTTCTTAAAGTTTAACAAACACACAAGAAGAAGGCAGGAAAAAGAAATTTAAACTAACATGGATAATACAATGAAAAAGTATGAGCATCGACATCTAGCAATGAGTGTGTGTGAACATAAATGTAATGTCGGTGGGAAATACGTACTCCCCCAAGCTTAGGCTTTTGGCCTAAGTTGGTGTATTGCCAGGGATGGCCTGGTGGATATCCATAGGTGAAGCTGGGGTCGTACTGTGACGCAGCGGCTATCGCCGCCTGAGCTGTAGCGTGGAGTCGAGCAGCCTCCACTCTCCTTTCGTACTCATCTGCCTCCTCTCTGGTAATAATATATCTTCTTTTTGCCTGTGAATCAAAGAAAGCAGGAGCGGGAAGAGCAATATGGACTACACGACGTCTGTCAAAGATTAGTCGATACCGGAGAGGTGGTTCAGTCCTCTCAACAAACTGATGGGAAACCATAGAATCGAAATCTAAATAAGAAGGGGGTAACTCCATGTCACCCTCACGAATGTCTACCTCAAGAAAATTAGCTAAGCGGGTTGCATAAATTCCTCCAAAGAAATCTTTGTTGTGTCTATTCTGATGCAACCTGCGAGCTACAATGGCTCCCAAATGATAAGATTGGTCTCCTAACACAGCACTCCTGAGAAAACTGAGATCAGGGACACACATGTGACATGCTTCATCATTAGCATTTATGCATCTACCTATAAAGAGAGCAAAATAATGTATAGCAGGAAAGTGAATGCTCCCTAAAGTGGCTTGTGTTATATCTCTAGATTCCCCCACAGTTATTCTAGAAAGAAAGTCTCTATATTCAGATTTAGGGGGATCCCTGACATTACCCCATGATGGAAGTTTGCAAGCAGAAGTGAAATACTCTAAGTCCATGGTATAGGATTTGTCATAAAGGTCAAACATGACTGTAAGAGAATTTCGCGAAGTTGAAAACTCAAACCTCCTCACAAATGAACTTGTGAGATCATGATACTGGGGGCATTTGTCAGCTTCAAATTCCTCAAGACCGGCGTTACTCAAATATGCGCTAAATTCTTCTTTGATTCCCACTTGATTCATAAAATTTTCTGACGGCCATTCACAGGGCCTCACAGGAGCGTCTCTTGGTGGTTCCTCGTCAGCATCACGTATTGCAAGCCTGGGACCTTGCTTCCTTGAAGGACCACCTTGGAACATCCTCCTAAACATATTGTTTCCTCTGAAAAATTTCTGAAATTTTTAGTAACTTCAAATAAAAGTGAACCAACTTCAATAAAATTGATAGCAACAACTCCCACAAGTGCCTAGGGCCTATATAAAGCATTGGAACTACTTGGAACCATATAAATTTTTCATACAAGCTCAAGAACATGGTCACCTATGCAGCAGAAATTTGCAAAGAATAAAGCACTAGAACAAAAACTAATTGGACCAATGGAGGAGTCACATAACAAGGAACAATCTCCCCAAACAGTTTTGCGAGAGGTGCTTTGAGCAAGGAGATTGAAAATCACAGCAATGGGGGCTGGAACTCGTGCTTCAGTTGGTTTTTCGTGTTTGTGTGAGCGAGAGGAAGAAGATGGGTGCAGGAATAAGTGGAGGAGGGCCATTGTGGGCCCATGAGGCAGGGGGGCGCGCCCAGGGGGTAGGGCGCGCCCTCCACCCTCGTGGCCAGGTGGCAGCTCTCCCCGTGGTAATTTTTTCACAGTAAATTCTCAAATATTCCCGAAAAAATCATATTAAATTGGCATGGCATTCTGAGGATTTTTATTTTTGGGATATTTTTATATTGCATGGATAAGTCGGGAAACAGACAGAAAAATATTATTTTACTTTATTTCTACTAAATAACAGAAAATATAAAGAGGGTACAGAAAGTTGTGCTTCTAGTTTCATCCATCTCGTGATTATCAAAATGAACCCACTAATAGGGTTGATCAAGTCTTGTTAACAAACTCATTCCGAATAATCCCGGAACCTGAGAAATTTCGAATAACACTAAGTTACCTCAACGGGGATATGAAAATCCCCAACAATAAGAATATCATACTTTTTCTTGACAGTAGGGAGAGGAAATTCGAGACCTCCAAATATAATCGATGGAACTTTTCCAATAGAGTTGATACTATAAACTTGAGGTTGTTTCCTCGGAAAATGCACCGTGTGCTCATTGCCATTAACATGAAAAGTGACATTGCCTTTGGTGCAATCAATAATGGCCCCTGCAGTATTAAGGAAAGGTCTTCCAAGAATAATAGACATACTATCATCCTCGGGAATATCGAGAATAACAAAGTCCATTAAAATAGTAACGTTCACAACTACAACAGGCACATCCTCACAAATACCGATAGGTATAGCATTTGATTTATCAGCCATTTGCAAAGATATTTCAGTAGGTGTCAACTTATTCAAGTCAAGTCTACGATATAAAGAGAGAGGCATGACACTAACACCGGCTCCAAGATCACATAAAGCAGTTTTAACATAACTTCTTTTAATGGAGCATGGTATAGTAGGCACTCCGGGATCTCCAAGTTTCTTTGGTATTCCACCCTTAAAAGTATAATTAGCAAGCATGGTGGAAATTTCAGCTTTAGGTATCTTTCTTTTATTAGTAATAATATCCTTCATATACTTAGCATAAGGATTTGTTTTGAGCACATCAGTTAATCGCATACGCAAAACGATGGGTCTAATCATTTCAGCAAAGCGCTCAAAATCCTCATCATCCTTTTTCTTGGATGGTTTCGGAGGAAAAGGCATGGGTTTCTGAACCCATGGTTCCCTTTCTTTACCATGTTTCCTAGCAGCGAAGTCTCTTTTATCATAACGTTGATTCTTTGATTGTGGGTTATCAAGATCAACAGCAGGTTCAATCTCTACATCATTATCATTACTAGGTTGAGCATCAACAAGAACATTATCATTAACATTATCGCTAGGTTCATGTTCGTCACCTGATTGTGTTTCAGCATCAAAAACAGAGATATCATTTGGATTCTCAGGTGGTTCAGCGATAGGTTCACTAGAAGTTTGCAAGGTCCTATCATTTTTCTTTTTCTTCCTCTTGGAAGAGCTAGGTACATCGATATTGTTTCTCTGAGAATCTTGCTCGATTCTCTTAGGGTGGCCTTCAGGATACAAAGGTTCCTGAGTCATTCTACCAGTTCTAGTAGCCACTCTAATAGCATAATCATTTTTCTTACTATTCATTTCATCAAGCACTTCTTTCTGAGCTTTAAGTACTTGTTCTACTTGAGTGGTAACCATAGAAGCATGCTTGCTAACAAGTTTAAGTTCACCTCTAATATCAGCCATATAATCACCCAAGCGTTTAATCATAAAGGTGTTCTGTTTTAATTGTCTACCAAAATAAGCATTAAAGTCGTCTTGCTTAAACATAAAGTCATCAAACTCATCCAAGCACTGACTAGCAATTTTAGTAGGATGGACTTTAGTTTTATCATATCTATAGAGAGAATTTACCTTTACTACCTGTGTCGGGATATCGGGAGGTTCTTCATTAAATAAGTAATTGAGATCATATACTTCTTCAACGGGCGGTAAATTAAGACCATGTATTTCTTCAATAGGAGGTAAATTATTAACATCTTCGGCTTTAATACCTTTTTCTTTCATAGATTTCTTTGCCTCTTGCATATCTTCGGGGCTGAGAAATAGAACACCTCTCTTCTTCGGAGTTGGTTTAGGAATAGGCTCAGTAATTGGCTCAGGAACTGGCTCAAGAGGTAGCTCGGGAGGTGCCCAATTATTTTCATTTGCCAACATATTATTCAGAAGAATTTCAGCGTCATCTGGTGTTCTTTCCCTGAAAAGAGAACCAGCACAACTATCCAGGTAATCTCTGGAAGCATCAGTTAGTCCATTATAAAAGATATCAAATATTTCAGGTTTCTTAAGAGGATGATCAGGCAAAGCATTAAGTAACTTGAGAAGCCTCCCCCAAGCTTGTGGGAGACTCTCGTCTTCAATTTGCACAAAATTGTATATTTCCCACAAAGCAGCTTGTTTCTTATGAGCGGGGAAATATTTAGCAGAGAAGTAATAAATCATATCCTGGGGACTTTGCACACAACCAGGATCAAGAGAGTTATACCATATCTTCGCATCACCCTTTAATGAGAACGTAAATATCTTAAGTAAATAAAGGTAGCGCGATCTCTCATTATTAGTAAACAGGGCAGCTATATCATTTAACTTAGTAAGATGTGCCACAACAGTTTCAGATTCATAGCCATAAAAAGGATCAGATTCAACCAAGGTAATTATATCGGGATCAACAGAAAAATCATAATAGTCCTGATCAGGAACACAGATAGGTGAAGTAGCAAAAGTAGGGTCGGGTCTCATTCTATCTCTAAGAGATTCTTTACTCCATTTAACTAGCAACCTCTTAAGTTAATATCTATCCTGGCAAGCGAAAATAGCTGCAGAAGATTCTGCATCAAAAAGATAACCCTCAGGAATAGCAGGCATAGGTTCATCATCACTAACATCATCGTGTTCAGGTTCAATAATTTCTCTTTCTCTAGACCTAGCAATTTGCTCATCAAGACATTCACCAAGTGGTACAGTAGTATCAAGCATAGAAGTAAGTATCATGCATAGCAGAAGTGGCATCATCAATAACATGCGACATATCAGAATCAATAGCAGTAGTAGGTTTAGGTGTCGCAAACTTACTCATAACAAAAGGAGAATCTAGTGCAAGGCTAGATGGCAATCCCTTACCTCCCCTCGTAGTTGAGGGCAAAATAGTAGTTCGATCATCTTTCAAGTTCTTCATAGTGCCAACAGATATAAATCCCAAGTGACTCAAAGAATAGAGCTATGCTCCCCGGCAACGGCGCCAGAAAATAGTCTTGATAACCCACAAGTATAGGGGATCGCAACAGTTTTCGAGGGTAGAGTATTCAACCCAAATTTATTGATTCAACACAAGGGGAGCCAAAGAATATTCTCAAGTATTAGCAGCTGAGTTGTCAATTCAACCACACCTGGAAACTTAGTATCTGCAGCAAAGTGTTTAGTAACAAAGTAATATGATAGTGGTGGTAACGATAACAAAAGTAAAGACAATAAAAGTAATGTTTTTGGTGTTTTTTAGTGATTGTGACAGCAGCAACGAAAAAGTAAATAAGCGTAAACCAGTATATGGAAAACTCGTAGGCACCGGATTAGCGATGGATAATTATGCCGAATGTGGTTCATCATGTAGCAGTCATAACATAGGGTGACACAGAACTAGCACCAGTTCATCAATGTAATGTAGGCATGTATTCCGCATATAGTCATACGTGCTTATGGAAAAGAACTTGCATGACATCTTTTGTCCTACCCTCCCGTGGCAGCGGGGTCCTATTGGAAACTAAGGGATATTAAGGCCTCCTTTTAATAGAGAACCGGAACAAAGCATTAGCACATAGTGAATACATGAACTCCTCAAACTATGGTCATCACCGGGAGTTGTCCCGATTATTGTCACTTCGGGGTTGTCGGATCATAACACATAGTAGGTGACTATAGACTTGCAAGATAGGATCTAGAACACACATATATTCATGAAAACATAATAGGTTCAGATCTGAAATCATGGCACTCGGGCCCTAGTGACAAGCATTAAGCATAGCAAAGTCATAGCAACATCAATCTCAAAACATAATGGATACTAGGGATCAAACCCTAACAACTAACTCGATTACATGATAAATCTCATCCAACCCATCACCGTCCAGCAAGCCTAAGATGCAATTACTCACGCACGGTGGTGAGCATCATGAAATTGGTGATGGAGGATGGTTGATGATGACGACCGCGACAAATCCCCCTCTCCGGAGCCCCGAACGGACTCCAGATCAGCCCTCCGAGAGAGATTAGGGCTTCGCGGCGGCTCCGTATCGTAAAACACGATGATTTGTTCTCTCTGATTTTTTCTCCCCGAAAGTCGATATATGGAGTTGGAGTTGGCGTTGGAGGGCCACCAGGGGGGGCACGAGGTAGGGGGGGCGCCCGGGGGGCACGCCCCCCACCCTCGTGAGCAGGGTGTGGGCCCCCTGGTCTTCATCTTTTGAAACGATTTTTCTTTATTTTTTCTAAGGTGTTCCGTGGAGTTTCAGGACATTCCGAGGATTTTTATTTTCTGCACAAAAAACAACACCATGGCAGTTCTGCTGAAAACAGCGTCAGTCCGGGTTAGTTCCATTCAAATCATACAAGTTAGAGTCCAAAACAAGGGCAAAAGTGTTTGGAAAAGTAGATACGATGGAGACGTATCAATAAGCCAAGCGATTGACAGCAAAGGAAGAAAGCAAGCGGAGATTAGCGACTAACAGGAAAGGACGGAAGTTGTCAAGGCAATGAAGCACCCAAAGTTTTTGTGCAGTTCCACCAAAATCGAGCATCCCTGTTGGCACATATATTGAGAGAGTGAGATTACTGTAATAGTGGGACTAGTTGATGAAACATACACTAACAAATAGAAGCACCCTCATTATCTTAATGGGTAAAGTTAGCAACATAGTAGTCTTGCTTAAAGAGAGGTATTAGTTTATTTAATCAGTGCCAATTAGCTCAACTCAACACTCAAAGCATTGCCATTTATCATAGGTTGCAAAACTTAAAAGTGCAAAGATAAAGGAGTTTCTCATGACAGTAGCACGATACAAATAGAGATGAGAGCAAACTAATATGGCTAAAGGCCTTAGGCCTGTACCAACCTGAGAAAAAAAGCTTATTCATGTAGTCCCATAAGAGATGATAAAGCACTCACTGGAATCACACAATAGTATATATTTTTGTGCACTTCAAATGTATGGTTGAAATCACTCTTGTTTACCAGTGCTGAGATTATATCGAAAGATTATCAAGAACTTCCAGCAGAGTTAAAGCACTGGCTGGGATACAGTTCATTGTATTGTCTTGTGTAGTTCCACTAAAATGTATGATTGGCACAACATGATCCCTGTTTTCACAAGTAGGAAAGGGGTGAAACCTTCATTAGCTTAGTGAGAAAGGATAGGAAGACATTAGCATATTACTCAACCAGTAGCATCAAATTCATGATGGACAATACGCAAAACATTGCCTCATTGAACCAATGGCAATAAATTGACATGCAAAACAATAGCACTATTATGTCATGACACTAATAATATTCCCTCCCTGCTCCACCACATGATTCACCTCCACAGACAAACATTCACACGTACATGATTCAGCATAGGGTCCTACTAAAGATTTGTTTAACTCCAACAGGAAAATTAGGCAGTAATTAATTAGTGGTACTTAAGTACTCCTAATTAATTAAGTGAGACAGCAGAAGTGGAAGGGCTTCCTGGAGGATCGTCTCACATGTAAGGTAGTCGTTGTCGGAGCCCTTGAATAGCCTCGACTGAGGCCTCTGGCTTCAGCAAGATCGCCTTGGCACTGTTTATTCTTCTTCTTCTTCCTCTTCATGCTCTGTTTCTCTTTCTCCTCACCAGTTGGTGAAACCAAGTACATGATTGGCCTTCTAATTCAGAATTGGTTTTGTCAGTGAGGGAGTACAAGTGTACTAGTAAAAAACAGCATTATTTTCTCATGGCAGTTGGAAAATAGAGATGAACACATGCATTAAATATCATTCTTACCTAAAGGAAGGTTATGGCGCCAATATGGATGATGAGGATTGGAACACATATCTCCCTTTGTGCAGTTCCACCAAAATGAACCAACTGTTCCATTCTGACATTCCAGTTAAACAGCACAAAAGTCACTTCTTTTAAGAAGAGTTTTGTGCAGTGCACCAAAAGGTCACAACAGCAACCAGGTGAACTGGATATCCCTGTTTGCACAAAAAGGCACAGAGGAAATAGTCAGAGTCTCAAACAATTACAGGCAAAAACATTTGGCTAAACTTGTCAGAGTCTCAAACAATTACAGGCAAAAACAGTGGCATGGCTTCATTTTTACCAGGGACATTATATTAAGAACAGCTAAGGCTGCGTTCGGTTCGCAGGTTTGGTGCAGGATTTTCGTAGGAACACAATTCCTACGGTATTCTTTCCCCTCCAACTGTTCGGAACACGGGAAAGGTGAATAGTGTTTCATAGGAAAGCTGGTCTGGTAGTACTAATTCCATCGGATTAGAAACATCCACGCACTACTCATTTTTTGGGCGGAAGCCCGAGGCAGGCGCTCGTTGCCACGCGTTAGACAGGTTGCTGTGATGTGTTTGCCGGAATAAAAAAATCAACCTATGTATGGTATGTGAGGTGAGGACAAGAGTAGTCACTGTGCAGCTGAATAAACAAATAGCATCTCATACTGCCAAGCATGCTACTCTAAAAAAACAAATATGTACATTTTGTAGTCCATCTGAACACATTCTCTTGAGAGTTTCCTCCGGTTCGCTGTTCCATAGTTTTATACCTACATTCCTTTCCTATTCCTCTATTTTCATCAATACCTATGTTTTCTGCCCCTTTATTCCGACCGGAGCCTAAATATTTGGTATAAGGGCATGGGACAGTGGGTGCACCAGCAGTACAACACCATGTACGTAAACAGGGGCATAAAGTGGTGATTCATAGTTTGTTGCCCCGAGAAACAAACATCCAAGAAACATATCTGGGTTGGTCCCATTTTTGTTCACTCTAGCCACCTACTCCTATGTGTGGATAGCAAATCTAGTCCTGGTCATACCACTGTGTACAGCGTTACCCCTATATTTCCCTTTTCGACCAAGATACCGGTTGGATGACAAGTCTGTACTACTTTCACCCCCTTTCCTTCCAGTTTGTACCAAGTCCGATGTACATACTAAGTTCCCCCACCCCCACTTTATTTCTTGTTTGAACCAAGTACTCCCTCCGCCCGAAATTACTTGTCATCAAAATGGATGTGTCTAGAACTAAAATACATCTAGATACATCCATTTCAATGACAAGTATTTTCGGACGGAGGGAGTACAAGATTCGACTCCATGAAGTAGCTTTACCTCTAACAATAGAAGAAAAAAATATGTGACATTGGACCATCCGATCGAGAGGGGCTGAGAGGTAGAAAATGATGCACATGCAGCGACGTAGCAAGCTGGGGAAGTAGAGCTAAGGCGGTTTCGAACAAAGATATACCCGAAGGTCGTCGGGATGTGGATAGGTGGGTGGCAGGAGGCCGAATCCGCCCACAGGCAACAACGAAGGGATCGAAGGACCTCCCGCACCGGCGCTCGGCCAGAGATAACGGTGCGGCTGGCAGTGGGTCTCCTCCCTCGCTGTCGACGACGGCCTAAACGCTGCCCCTCCTCCCCTTCACCGGCGGAGGGGGATATGTCCGGATCTATAACCAGCGGTGAGGATAGAAAGCCAGTGTTTTTTGAAGGGAGAAAGACAGTGTTACTACCCCTATCTTGTTTAGATCTGGAGAGGATGAGAGTATGTGAATAGACTAGCCCTAGCAAGCAAGCGCGGAGGCTCCGGCCTATATATAAGTAGTGGGGTAGTTTTCCTTTTTCACTCCATCAAAACAATCGTTTAAAATTGTGTACTACTACATGCCAGGTTGCGGTTTTTTTTAGTTGTTGATTGTTTTTGAGATAGCTACCTACTTGTTCCAAGTGGTGTTACGGTGTGCCAGGTTGCACTTTGTATCGTTCAAGTCTGGTACTACAAGTCCCTCCATTAAATGAACAACCACCCCCTCGTAAAAATTGTGAACAAGCCCATGGCTAAAATTAACGGAAACGTGGGTTGCCCCAACATGCATTATTATTTTTATTTTCTACTCCCTCCGTTCCTAAATATAAGTCTTTTTTATTAGCCACACCTAAGACAAGAATATTTTTATTAGCAGTGTACCCCACATGTCATAGACACAAAAATTGTGGCAAGATTCCCTTAGGCAAGCCAAAGTGTGTCTAACAATTTGAGCAACTCAGGTTAGGCAAGTGTGGCAAGTGTGGGAAAAATAATGTGGCAACATAAGACAAACATAGTCACAATCCAAACAGCCCCGTAATTTTTTGTGACATGCATGAAAATTTGGTTAGTTAAATTTATAGTCAAAATTTGGCAAGGTGCATCAAATCAACACATGCAAGTATCAAAAGGAAAGTCACGGCATGCATGCATGCGTTGTACTCCCTCCCTTTCCAAATATAAGTCTTTTTAGAGATTGCAACAAGTGACTACATATGAAGCAGAATATGTCTACTCCTACATACGAAGTAGCCCATTTGAAATGTGTAAAAAGATTTTTATCGAGTGCAGTGCTTTGATGTGTCGCGTCAACTCGTACAAGACCGAGAAATTTGATTACTACGATGCCCTCTCCCTCGCGGACTAAGCTCTAGTGCCTTAACTGCACCTGCCTTTGGCTGCATGACAGGTGGGACAACCACCTGTTGGGCCCACCTGTCATAGACGCAAAGGCAGGAGCAGTAAGTAGAAGCTCTCGCTACACGCTATCCCTCCCGCACGAGGTGGATGGACATGCAAAAGTGGATTCGATTCTGTAGAAGTAGGAGTAACATCATTGTTCGTCTTCTCAAAGAGGCGAAGAGCCAAGCGCAAACCGAACGTGGCAGTTGCGAACGCTCGTGTGGTGCGGTTCCTTGGAGTACTAGCCAGACTCTTGCATGAGACACAATTGCTATTGTTTAACAATTAAACTCCATTATCCATTGGTTGATACTCATTCTGCATAGGTCCACGCGCTTAGCACCGTTTCCTCCTGGGGTCATCAATGTTTATTTGCTAATTAATAGCATTCCATGCAATGAACTAGCCATTGCAAGTCATTAAAAGCATGCACACCTCTCATCTCTTATTGGTTGATACGTATGTCAAGAAACAAGAAACAAGGTAGAAGTTAATGCACCGCGCCTAAGTGTTTTGGGACTATTTGGTTTTCATAAGATGACTTACACACCTAGACGGAGGGAGTAGTATAGACCTGTAAACCGGAAAGGAGTATTTGCCTTTCTAGAGATTTCAACATGTGACTAGACTACACCATGTGAAGTACCCCCTCCCTTCCGGTTTATAGGGCTCAAATCTCAAATCTCATGAACCAAGGCATTTTGTGATTGGAGGAATGTATCTCGTACTTTACAAAACTACCCTAATTAAACTCATGCATTAATTACGTAGTTCTCTCGTTTTCCTCTCCGCCTTGGTCGTGGTGCACAATATTGAGCACTCCTATATGACTAGTCGCTCTATCTACATGCGGGACATTTCAAAGCATCCGGGCCCACGTGCCATCCACCAAATCACAGCAAGGTGCTACAGTCGAGACTCACCTGTCACCCCGGTGTGGCCGTCATGACCCATCATATCACAAAACCCACACCTTTACCAACAGTGGTAAGGTGGCCTCCAAGTTGGACTGGACGAAGCAACCATCATTTCATTGGAACGCTCGTTCAAGCCCTTTCTTCTCTTTCTTGAAGAAACCTCACTCTAGGCTACTCACTTCTGCCATTTTTCTTCTGTACCGACGAAGGAAAGGTAGGCGAATCAGTTATGCTGCTATATTTTCATTCCAATAATCTTCTTTTTGCGAAGCACTGACCGATTCTCACATCCTATTCTTTTCCCGTTTTCATTGCGATTGTGGTTTCCTTTCGATTGCTTTTTGTTTGTCAGTTCATCGATGGATCCTAGAGCACTAGGTAAAGAGTTGCTGGCGGACAACCCACTGGAGACAGCGATCTCCAGGAAGCGAGCACCGACCAACGAGTTTACCATGTTGGCGGGCCAATCCATGGAGACGAAGAACTCCAAGAAACAAGCACTAGCCAAAGAGTTGAGGACGTTGGCGGACGAACTCCTCAAAGAAAGTTGGAAGAACAGCAAGGGCCCCACCGTGCCTACCCCAGGAACTCGGATTGCCACCTATGTGAGGCTCAAGACCGAGTTTGAGGAGATAGTCGCCGTTGAGAAGCAGTATTCCCCTGGCAAGGTGATGTCCCCCATCGAGGACGAGGAGATGGCCCCCGGAGGGATGAGATCCCCCGGTGAGCTGCACAAGGTAAAAAATAATGGCTTATTACCATAGTTGTGGTTTTTTATTATTTGCAATGTGATTGCTCATATGTTAGGGTTGTGCAGGTGCCGCTGGTTGTCCTTGATGATTCCGATGTCGTGGCCCGTCCTGTTGGCATCGCCCCGGAGATCTATTCCGATGTCGCTGTCCATCCTATGGACATCGCCCCAGAGATCGATTCTGATGTCGCGGTCAGTCTTGTGGACATCGCCTTAGAAATCGATTCCCATGCCGCTGTCCGTGCTGTGGTCATTGCCCGAGAGATCGATAACAAGAAATAGTTGGTCACGCTAATCCTTCAGGGTAGTTTGCATTGCCCTATGTTTAATTACCAGAACGATGCGTGTTATCAAACCATCTTAGGGCTAGTGCACTATCTTGTGTGGGCGGATCTTGCTACTTTTGTTTGATAGTGAATCATGCGATGAATCATGCGAATCCTCTCCGAGTTATGGAAACAGATGTATCCTCACCAGCTTTTGATGTAATATATGGCATGCTTAGATGTAAGTTTGAACTGTTTATCATATCAACAGGGCTTGTTTAATGATTCTTGGTGTTAGTAGACTAGCTACTGTGCGAGCTATAGTACTTGCAAAACACTCACCGAAGAGAAACGTTGGGGCTGATGAGCTCGTGGTACGCTTATACTTATCCCTCGTGGATCGACCAATAGCCCTAGCTCCTAAAATTGTAGGCTTAGCGATCGATCAGACAATAGTCGACATACATTCAGGCCTCATTTGGTTCATAGGGTAGGAAAATCGTAGCAAAAGTACAGAGAACATGCAACACAAAATCATAGCAGTGCAGAGACGTACTCCCTCCGTTCCAAAATAGATGACCTAGGCGGGCTAGTTTGTCCTAGTGGGTTTCAGTGATATGACATGGTACAGTGCCATCCAGTCTTTGTGTGTGGTAGCAGTATTGCGGGTACAATAAGTTTTCTTGAAGAAGCGGAATTCAACGAAGTCATGATGGTTCCTTCGTCCGAATAACTTACAGTGGGAAAGGTTGGGCCTGCGATACGACCGGGGTAGACCAGGATAATTTTGTGCATGGCAGGTGGACCAGGATTGTCGACGTCCCACATGTCGGTGAATGAAAGTATTCTTTCCGATACAGAGGACGAGCAACGAGTATTCATTGTTTATTTTTGATGAAAGCTATTGTCTCCACTGTTACTCCTTGACTTTGTCAATGCCTCTCTCTCCTCCACATAAGCGGGGACTACTTGCTATGCATGCAGCAGGCAGCTGGCATCTTAAGGGGACAGGTCGGTGAGAGCGGGCTCCGGAAGCGGTCCGAACTCCAGCATGGCCCACCTCACATTATCACCATATATTTCTTGGAGTCCGTGCGCGGCGGGCGGGCGATCTCTTCTCCCTCCCCCGTTTCTCTCTTCTCAGCCGACGCCCGCCGAGCGATTAGGTTTCGGCTATCGACGGTTTATTCAATTACAGTCCCACATGTCAGTGAAATTGCAAGAAAACGCGTGTCCCCTCTGGTGAGCAGCGTGCGAGCCGGACTGTCGGGGTTGCGACGCGTACGAGTCGTAAGTGTGCCGCCTTTTCCTTTAGAACTTGCAAAGCGTAACATTTTCGCGCGATCTATCGATAGAAATCCAGAACAAAATGACAAGGGCGGTGCTTTCCCGCTTGTTAGGCGGGCTAGTTCGAGTATTATGACGTGCTACAGTGCCGTCCACTTGCTCCATTTTTATGTAAGCAAGAGTTTACACTCTTACGCGGGAGGAGTGCGAAATACCGCGGATCTTATTTTGATCGAGGGATAACTGTTCCATGCCAAATAATGGAGGATTGTTAGCGATTATAGCATGATAGTTAGGGCATCTCTAGCGCTGGCCCACAAATTTTATCCGGCATCTGTCCGAGGACACTGATGGATGCCATCCGATGCTGCCCGCATACCTTTCGACAACTATATGAACTAACCGGATGAAATTCGTGCAAACAAAGCAAATTTCAAATTAACCGGATGAAATTCATTACATTTCAAAAACTTTTCCTACAAACTGGACGAAATTCATTACATATTTCGCACAAACCATACTAAACCTACTGTAAACCTAATCTAAATGATCGTCGGCGCCCGACCACCATGCCCGGCCATGAACCCGAGAAAGCCGGCCATTGCCTTTGCCTCCTCCTCATCCGCCTTGATAACCTCCTCCTCCGGAGCACAAGGTTCTGAAGATTTCTGCCTCCACATCGCCGTCAAGCGGCTAATCGGCCGCCGATGTTTACCCCACCAAGCTTGGCGTCGACTGAGTGGAGTAGCGGTGGCCTTCCCGGGACCAGAGTGGCGGCGACCTACCGTGTACTACTCTTCCTTGCTGTCGGCTGCACCCGCGCACGTGCGCCGGCTTCGTGGTCGTGGCGGCGGAGGGCGGCCGGGGGGGTGCCGGCGATCTCCTTCATTTGCTCCTGTGACAGTACGTTGAAGAGAGCTTTGGAGCGCGCCCAGAGCGGAGCCACCGATGTCCCTCGTCTTCTCCTGTGACAGTATGTCCAAGAGAGCTTCGGAGTGCCAGGAGGCCATGGTTGAACTGGTGCCGACAGAAGGAAGGGACCGGAGGAGAATAAGTGTGGGTCTTTGGCTATGGCTGGGAGCTGGGGCTCAAGTTAATATAGCGGGCGAATGGCAATGAGCCGCGGCAGACGGATGGACAACTGGCGACGGAGTAGGTTCGTCGGGCGTGAATGCGGATGCTGCTTCAGTGACTTAACTGCAGATGCGTTTGGGTTACTGACATGTGGGCCCAACGGGCGTGTGGCCCGCATGTTAGTGACACACCAATTGCACCTGCAGTTAAGTCCGGTGAATGCGGCATTGACATTCTGGAGAGACGGTGACCGTTTCAGGCGGGAAGCGTGCGCTAGCGATGGAAGGGGTTTCGGTGTGCAGTGGCACTAAGATCGGTCGCTCATGATAGTACATACTCCGTACCATACTACCATAGTACCCTCTCTAGCTTAGGTTGTTTTATAGATTGTCGTTGTGATGGACGATATACATGAGCAAGGCGGTCCGAGTATGACCGTTGGTGTTGAGCCAGGTGAATACATGCTCGGCGTTCGCGTAGGCCTCCATCAAACGTCTAAACAGTAATGTCAGGCACCGCCGGGGCGCGTAGGTGATGGGCTCGCCGTTTGCGTTGCGCCATGAGCAGGACTTTGATTTAGAGGGTGACATGCATGCATTAGCATGCTTTGACAGCGTGAGCATGAGTGTCTAACGCGAAGTATTTCATTTTCATTTGGCTGACGAGGGTGCGTTGCAGCGACGAGTCCGTGGTCTGATTCCTCACATACGCATAATTTTGGTTTTTACAGTTTCTCCATTCACATGTAGGCCCGCGTAGATATATAAAGAACATTAGCTGATGAGGCGCATGCGGACTGTTTGACTGGTCAACCATACAAATACAGAGCTATACGCTGAGCCAGTGACCGTATAATCACCATATCTCGTATACAATGATCAAAGTGAGCTATCAAGACAAGTTCGATGACCGCCAATGCATTTTACTCGGTAATAAATGACCAGGATTGAAGGGGAATCCTAATTTGCTTCGTCTTCTGTCCTTGAGCTCTTGACAAACCAATGCACTATACGGTTGTTCGGCCACTCCACCCCAGAGCTCTCATCAAGTGTTGTTCATGCCACCGCGCCGCACACTAACAGGTAAGGCAGTGATGGCATCCCACCGTGCCGAGTTCCTCGCCGCCCACAACCGCACACAAAATGGTAGGGAAGCGATGGCATCCCGCCGTGCTGAGTTCATCGCCGCTCGTGACCTCACAACTATGTGGGAGGAATTTGAAGATGCCAAGGCCGAATGGGCGGTAGAGCAAGAGGCGGCCAAAGCTGCACAGAGGGAGCGGAAAAGTCAGAAAGCACTCAAGAAAAGAGAGGCCTGCCGCCGCAAGAAAGAAAAGGACGCACTCGCTGCTGCGGAGAGGTCGGCGATGATCCAAGCACGGTGGGGTGTCGCCGACAAAGCCGGGAAGGAGAACGATGGCGTCTGGCCAACATGTGAGAAGTAGTAGTACTAGTAGTTAGTGTGTGTGTCTGTGCCTGAGTACGAGAATGTACCAGTAATACTAGTTACTACTGTAGTTTTTAGAGCAAATTACCAGTACATGAGCCTAGACTAAATGGAAAAATTCCTATCCTAAGCATCAAATGGCATCTCTTTCTCTATAGGAATTGAGATGCATGTCATCTCACTTCCTATGATTTTCATATTCCTATCCTATGAACGAAAGGAGGCCTCTGTTGGAGTAAATACTGTAGCTAGCAGTACTGCTGGTACAGTAGTTTTCTTCAAGAAGCGGAATTCAACGAAGTCATGATGGTTCCTTCCTCCGAGCAACTTCAAAGTGGGAAGTGTGCCTGTGATTTGACGGCTCATTAGTCATTGTTACTGCGGCGCGACGACCTGGGTGACTCTCCCTTGGAGTTTTGCGTGCATGGCAAGTGGACCAGGATGGTCGACATCCCACATGTTGGTGAACGGAAGTATTCTTTCCGATATCGAGGAGCAAGGAAACCACGTGGTATAGTATCACTGTTGATTAGTTCGCAAAAAAATAGTATCACTGCCGATTTATAATTATTTTTTATTTCTGATGAATGCTAGCGTTTCAACTCTTACGACGAAGGGTGCCAAACACGGCACGTGCTGGATGTCCCACACGTCAGCGAAAGGAGTGGGACATGAACAGCATGGTAGAGCCCAGCGTAAAAAAACAGCATGGTAGAGCGTCTCCACTTCTTCCACTTATGGGTCGGAGACCACACGTAGTAGTACTTAGTGGTATGACGATACAAAGTGTGGCCTGGAGAGAAAGACATGTCTAGTTGGAAGGTCTCGGGGCATACACGTAAACAAATATAAAAGTTAATATGTGCCTCCAACTAATATAGTAGTAGTAGAGTACTTAGGCACGTACTCCATAACATCACCGTGCATTGCACGTACAACATTTAGTGGTAGTACGTAGTAAGAGACAAATGCCGCCCAAGAGTTCCCTTCTCGACCTACTTTTGGGTGTTTGGTAGAGTGTATGGAGGGTGCATGAGTCCACACTAGTTTAGCACAAATACACTAGAAGCATGCATGAAGAGAGCATGCATGAAGAGGGGTGTTGAGTTGAGCATGCATGAAGAGGGAACAACTATGCTGAGACGAGAACGCAACCAAACACACCCTATATGCCACGCATGTTCATACCATTTGTGCCTTTCTACTTCACTTACTGCGCTACATTACTCAGGTTCGTACGTCCACTCCTGGGTACATGTCCGTCTCGTAGTTCTAGTCCCACGTGTTCTTCATATAGATGGAACGATCCTTGCATAACACGTGCACCTTGATGCTAGATGTCTCGCGTGTTGGCAAAAGGATGAACAAAGCTCACGTAAAAAAAATAGAGTGGAAGAACATAGATTCCGAACGACCGAGAAGGAGCAAGGAACCTCGTGGTGGAGCGTCTGCGCTCATAATATTTAATATTATTCAACGATATAAAATTAACCAATCATCTCCACAGTGGACTGGAAGAGTACGAAACACGGCAGCCCAGTGTAGTAACATCATACTAGTACATGGCTAACCCATGCTATCACCATATTTCTTGGCTTCCATGCGACACCTATCTCTAGTAATCCAGCAACCTGTATCGCTTCTCCCTCCTCGTCTCTATCAAAGTGCGGTGGGCTGGCGTTTCTGCTGTCTATTGAGGTCGGTTAACTATCACATGTTAGCGACATGCCAAGAGCATTCTAAAAAAAATCCTTTCACGTTCCGTTTTCAAAAAGAAAAAATCCTTTCACATACGAATTTGCATGTATGCTTTGAGCAACTTGCATGTCCTATACTGCTCCTGTTTGATACTCTAACTTAGTTAGAGGTTATACTAACTCATGACTAACCCTGAACTAACTGTAGCCAAAGAGGTGTTTGGGTGACAGGGTTAGATTGACAATAAGTGCACTTCATGGAGAGAGAAAGTGATTTTTCAGTGGTCCCAATGAGAACTATCTCCAGTTAGCACCTATTGGGTGGGATAGTTTTTTTTGGTGGGTTTGGTGCAACTTGCTCCAATTTAAACCCTCATGCTTGGATACTTTAGGGCTATTTGAGCCCCAACTAGCTCAAACTAACTCTAACCCATGGATCCAAACAGGGCCTATGGCCAGTCTCGACGCAGAGCAGTCGCGTGCACCGGGAAGCGGTGCTCTCTCGGCCGTCGCGCCACTTCAAAGCCGGCGCCAGTGAGAGGTCGCCTCCGCTCTGGCTAGGCATTAATGCGGCACTAATGCTCCAGGGTGACGCTGACCATTTCACGCGGGAAGCGCGCGCTGGCAAGGGAGTATAGGTTTTGAACCGTTTCAGGTGTAGTACTGGTAGTTTGCAAAACTACTCAATTATTGCACTCAGTTTCCTAAGAAATTGTGGTAAAAAACATTACTCCACAGCCCGCTTCCATTCTCCTTCCTCTTCCACTGCCCGTGCACGTCCGCGGGAAGCGACTGGTTAACCCTTATATAGGAGTGCTAGCACAAAAAGATGCATGCATGACCACTAAAATTTCCATATTAAAGCGTCGCTCCGGCGGGAGTATGGCGTATGTTGTTACCTTCGTCCGGCCCATGGCAACCGGGCGACGGCGACCAGAGAAGAGGTGGCGGGAGGGGAATGAATGTAGCTACTATTTGGGTTCGCCTTCCGGCTTAAATAAATGCGCAACATCACGTGTACCCGCGGGTGCACAAATAGTAACATACTCGTGTCTGCTTAAGTGGGCGTCACGTAACTGGTGTGTGTGTGAGAGAGAGATTCTGAGAGACAGAGTGCGTGTGTGTGACTCTACTCTTCGGACATGTACTCAACCTTTTGAATCGGGATATAAGTATAATGGTATTTACTTTAGCTAGTGATTTACGTGGCCATGTTAACGTGGTTGTGTCAAAAAAATGTCATTTCCTGCTCGTGATTTGCGTTATATAATTACAAGCTAGATTCTCATGCATTACATGGAACATCAATATGCATTTTTTTACAAAACACCTGTTGTGATTGACCCATGCAGGAGTAATCCCATGTGTAAAAACTAATGATATCTCGAGAATTTTATCGGAAAACTGGTATCTCGAGAATGTTGTCAAAAAAATGAAAGATGAGAGATAAGGCGAGGAGGAGTGGAGCGTGGTGGTGACTATGGGCGGAGGCATTGGGATGGACGGCGCCAGCAGGCGGCAGCAGCCACCATGCATGCTAGATTGTTCCAGAGACTTATTCATTTTTTAATTGCTGAGCAATGAGGTTGCGGGAGATAATGATGTGGAGAGAGGTGCGGGTATCTTTTGTAAAATTATCATAGTTTGCTTTCTATCCGTCAGATATAGATCATACGGTCTATATTACAAGATGGCAGGCACACCATCATCGCCAACTCGTTTTTTATAAGGGTCCAGATGATAAGTTTGCTGACTACTAAAGTAAAGTGGAATCTGTCCATGTTATGCAAGTAAATAAAGGTGATTGTTTATCATACGGGTAAGGTTGGATGAAGGGTGGTAGGAACAAATGCTCCGCCTAGAGCATGTGTGTGTGAGATGGAGTCTTAGTGTGTGTATGGGGGTGTGTGTGAGAGAGAGAGAGAGGAGAGAGAGAGAGATGGAGTCTTAGTTTCTGTGTGTGTGTGAGAGAGAGAGAGAGAGATGGAGTCTAAGTGTGTGGGGGGGTGCGTGCGT